>NC_086447.1:909659181-909926681 GCF_028390025.1 Pseudophryne corroboree
GCAGGAGGGTGATATTATTCTGTAGCAGCTTTTCTTACCTATGACATCTCCTATTCTGATACAGCTCATCAACGGGCACCACACAGATAACTGTGAATGGGCATCATTATATTTTTTGATCATTCCTTAATGAGAAATACAAATAGACTTTGCAAAAGTAAATAATTAGGGGAAACTTTTTCTTTTTGCTTTACTGTTTATGTTGTGTATCTGTCACTATGGCAACAATTTATTTTTAGCAGGTAGCTAATAGGTCTTCATCATAATATAAATTAATATACAAGTAGATTTATAGCACATATCAGGAGACTAGTATGTTCTGCCCGAAGTCCACTCGGAAAGTGACCACCTGTGGCCTTAAGTGGGGGTCATCTGCCAAACGCACTAACCACAACATGACAATAGATAATATTACGCCTTTAAAAAAATGTTTAAGGGGAAACAATCTCCCTCATTCCGTAGACAAAAGGTTCCACGCTACGCGTCTATTTATCAGCACAATGGGGGTCATTCCGAGTTGTTAGCTCGTTATTTTTTTCTATCAACGGAGCGATTAGTCGCTAATGCGCATGCGCAATGTCCGCAGTGCGGCTGCGCCAAGTAAATTTGCTATGGAGTTAGGTATTTTACTCACGGCATTACGAGGTTTTTTCTTCGTTCTGGTGATCGTAATGTGATTGACAGGAAGTGGGTGTTTCTGGGCGGAAACTGGCAGTTTTATGGGTGTGTGCGAAAAAAACGCTACCGTTTCTGGGAAAAACGCGGGAGTGGCTGGAGAAACGGAGGAGTGTCTGGGCGAACGCTGGGTGTGTTTGTGACGTCAAACCAGGAACGAAACTGACTGAACTGATCGCAGATGCCGAGTAAGTCTGGAGCTACTCAGAAACTGCTAAGAAGTGTCTATTCGCAATTCTGCTAATCTTTCGTTCGCAATTTTGATAAGCTAAGATTCACTTCCAGTAGGCGGCGGCTTAGCGTGTGCAATGCTGCTAAAAGCAGCTAGCGAGCGAACAACTCGGAATGACCCCCCTTGTTTTCACATAAAGTTGTTTTTGTGTGTGTGTGGGGAGGGGGGGGGGATTTAAGGGGAGTGCGAGGTGGGGGGGTGAGAGGCGGGGTGAAGGGGTGGGTGGGGTTAATTGATTGACTGCATGCCCCTCTAACACAAGGATGTCGTCCCTGGACCAGATTTCAGCAGGACAGTCCACGGCACTGCAGCAAAGTGACGCATCGCTCGCTCCAAGCCGGCAGAATGGAAATCAAAGCCTTGAATTCCTGCCTAAGAAAACACTGTGTATTTATAGCTGCCGGGCGGCGTCCAGATGGTTTGTACTAGTTATACAGCAATGCCGCTCAGTTTAGCGATTATGTGCGCTCACAGCCATTGTGCAACAAATGCAAAAAAAACTAAACGTAGGATAGATTTCATCAACCCTTTTAATGCTTAAATCAAGCGCTACTAAATATAGCACTCTATTAATGGAACAGGATATTACCAAGTTATACATCTATAGAAGATAAGGAAATACTATAATGGTGCATTTATATAAAAAAAAATAATAATGAAATGTTTGGAGAGGAGGGGGAGACACTAATGAAGATCTGGAGGGGAGGCGTATCAAACCTTGGAGGGAGATAAATTACCAACCAATCCGCTTCATTTTTCCAAGACAAACTGCAAAACGACAGAAGACGATTGGTTGGTGCTTCATCTCCCTTCAAGATTTGATGCATCTTCTGCCCTGGTCATGTGACCCAATTGCCAAATGACCAAATTGGTGTTCAATTCAGCCACACACATGCACCCAAATTGGATGGATTTAGCAGTCTGGTGGTTCATCTCAATGTATGTTCGATCCAGCCAAAAACACACAGATACTGGAGCAATTTATTTTGTTTGTAAGGGGTGTCTGCAAAAAATGACAAAAAGTGCACTTCTAATACACTGCAATACTCATGGCTTGCAACGGTATTATAGACGGAGGATTTCAGGTGCAGAATGTATTTACACACCTATGTAACGCACTGAGCGGTTCTCACCACTGGGGGCAGCAGACAATGCACAGACAGAATGAGGGCCCCAAAGAATCTTGGGAGTTACTATGATTTTATGAAAAGATCTGCAACATATACTGTATGGTGCTCTAATAAAGCCAAAACACTATAATCACGCTCTGCTAAGGCCAGTTACTGCAAGAACACTGAAGCACAGCCGGTCATATGGCTGATTCAACGTAATGTGTAAAAGAGGCACGGATCAATAAAATGATTCCTACAACTGATATTAAAAGCATCAATTCCATATATAATTTTTTATTTATTAAACAAATTAACCTTTTAAATGTGCATTTAATTCATTTTCTAAGCTAAAAATCTTTATCTCCCTTCAACACCTCTCTGGAGGGAAAAAACAGTATGGCCGCCAGACAGTCAGTCAGCTACACAGAGGAGGAGTTACCCCCACCTCCTCTTTCTCTTGGAACCCCAAATTTATGCCACTTTCACCTTTGTAACATCACCAGAATGAGATCCTTTCTCACCCCAGATAAAATGAAGACCCTCAACCCACTATTTCAGGGAGTCTGGCAAATATGCCCTGTACTACTATGTCTGGATTGAACATTTGTAAGCACTTCATGTCCTACCGTCACGCCCTATAAATAAATAAAAGTAATAATTTCACCCTGCAGACAGAGGTGCACTGCTCACTCCATCCAGTGCCATGTGTCTGTGGTTGCTATGGTAGCCCCTGACTCTCTGTAAAATAATAAATCGTTTATAGCAGCCTGAAAATAACAAACCGAGGAGAAGTCGCAAATATCCAGATTCTTCTTATAGTGGTCACATCGATTTATGATATAATGATAAGCTTGCTTTAAGCTCCTTTTATTTCTTTAGTTTCTCTTTATATATAAAGCACATTACGGAACGCTCTCAGACAGTCACGGCAGTTTCCATTCATCAAAAGTTGCTACTGTAGAACCGACACAAGTCAGTCAAAAGTCTACGGAGACTTGTCTCTGTGTTGTTCTACGAGCGGCGAGAGTGCAGCAATGCCAGTTAGCAGACATCAGGGTGAATAGACCGGCTTATCACACGCAGCACAGATCTGTGGCTCCCGGCCAAAGATTAAAAACTAAAGACAACCAGCAGCCCAGCTAATTCACGTAAAGCTATAAGAGTGGGCTGGCATGGTGCATCACAGGGCGGTAAGGGCGTGAGGCTAGTAAGCTCCTTAGGAATGTGGGCTCCATCTGTCCGTGCCATCTGTCACGACGGGCTGAGGCGGAATCTGAAGCATTTTCAGCTGTTGCTAGGAAAAGAGCTACCTGACACCTCAACGTCACAGGGGCACAAGCAACCTACCTCACAGAAAGGAGCACAATACTGCAGAGCAACGAGTGCTAGAAAACATCTGTCCCTGCAGATGTGACATTGCAGGGGTCTCACCACAGGCTCTGAAGGTTGCTACCATGCTTGGCATACTGTCAATTATAAAGTGCCAGAGGAGAGAAGTTCACTGAAGGACAAGCTCCCCGGCCGACCTGCTCAGCTGTAATCCTATAGAGAACTTCCATCGGACAGTCCATACGGACGAGGTGTGCGCTGTGGCTCGCTCGTCTTTACAGAGAGATGAAAGCACAATAATCCCAAATGATTTTATTTTCCAATGTGAAAATATTGATTTGCATTTTTTACATAAAAAGCAAACCTAAAAACACCTACTTACTGAATATTATCACGTTATAATATCTGACTTAAATACCATGTTGATAATTCCTAAAAGGGAACGATTGTGTGAAGTGGGAGGCAAATAGGCCTATAATTACATACATGTATTATTGCTGGGTTATCCTGTAGAATGGTGCTAGCCCGCTTTAGAACACGCCACTGCTAACACAGCGGTCATTTGCAGAATCAGGTCAGCCTGGCAACATGGAGGTGCTCTAACGGAGTAATAAAATAAAAACATAAAAAGCAAAGCGGCAAAAGTCACAAAAATGCAACTTTTTACATAGAAAAGTAAAAACATTTAACGCGAAAACAAAAATTCAGGTCCTCTGAAATGTCACATTCTCTTGTCAATTAGGTTTTTTAGTCATGTTTTTTCAGGGGAGTTTTTGCTGTAATTTTTAATGAGAGTTACTTAAACTCTGTGACCTCTATGTGTCATTCCGTGGTCTCGAAACGCGTGGCACGTGGGATCACACTCACTTCACATCTTATTGACATACCACCTCAGAGATGCCTTGGGGAAACGGCAGGAATCTACTCTAAGGATCTTAAGGACGACGTGATTATGTCTTGCAGAACACAATTAACACTGTTAATAAACATATTTAAAAAAATAAGGCACAGGGTTGATCCTTTGGGTCCTCCACCGGTTGCCAGTCGTCCACGTGAGCGGACATGATGGACTTTAGCCTTTGGTCTCCTGTCCTGGAGCTAAACTTTTATAAATTCCACTTTGAGTCAAACCCAAGAATTTTCAACTTTTTAATTAACGTAAAGTGGGGCAACCAAATAACTGAGCCAGGGGTAAGCAACGTGCGGCACTCCAGCTGCTGGGGAACTATGCGTGCTGGGATGTGTAGTACCCGCAGCAGACGGCAGGATCCAGTCCACAACGGGAATATTGAATATAATAGATAACAATGCTTTTTGTGGTTAAGACTTTTGAAAGCTGCTGGGGATAACAGCGGGTGATCCGCAGGCAGCAAATCTTTGCAGAAGAAAGGGTTAATTGAAATCCCTGACCCTCTATGGTAGTAGATGGTTAACATTTGTGACAAATTTACCTCAGTAACTTCCAGTAAGTAAGAAAATACCATTTAATTGCACGGTATTAAGTGATTTTATGAAAACCACATTCACAATTTTCCAGAGAGGACAGGGTAGATTACACGTACAAAAGAATGGAAATACTGAGGAAAGAAATATGTTAATTAACTGGGTTTCGTTAATAAAATAAATTCCACAAAATCTAATAAAAGTGTCTGACATCATACTTTATGGATTTAGGAGCTGTAAAACCTTAACGGCTGAAGAGACGTTATATCGCCAAGATGGCACCGGCAGAAGAAGGCCTGAATATTAAAACAGCTAAGGATCTAATTAAAATCACTTAAGATGGCTGCAGCTTTTAAGGCGATTTACAAAAGTCATAACACAGCGCTAATTAAAACACCATGCAGATCAATTAGAGGATTCCGTGACCCAGCTTCCATGCTCTCGGTGTACGACAATATTTTATATGCTAAAGGAGGCCGTAGAATTCCATGGACAAATCCCGCCATTCAAATTCCAAGTATTACGTATTTAATTATTACCAGTTACTTATATAGCGCACACATATTCCGCAGCGCTTTGCAGAGAATATTTAACAATTCACATCATTCCCTGCCCCAGTGGAGCTTACAATCTATATTCCCTATCACATGTACACACACACACACACACACAAATTGTGGTTCATTTTTGTTGTGAGACAATTAACCTACCAGTATATTTTTGAATTGTGAGGAGGAAACCGGAGTACCGAGTGGAAACCCATGCAACACGTGGAGAATATACAAACTCCACACAGTTAGGGCCATGGTGGGAATCGAACCCATGACCTCAGTGCTGTGAGGCAGTGATGCTAAACCTTACACTGTTCATCAGCCTTAACTCGCGCAATTTTTCGGCCCTGCACAATCCCTGTCATCCGCATCCTCTGATAGGATGAGATGTAGGCCATGTACGGCCCTAGGCAAGATGCTGGTTTGGGCCACCTTTGCCCCCTTTCTTTTTGTGAAACAAAAAAACCCCTCATAAAATAGATTACAACAGTGGTTCCACAAACTTTTTTGAATCACAGCGCATTGAATATCAGAATGTTTTTCCTGGCACCCCAGACCAAAAGCTTCTTATTGTGAAATTCAGCAAACCTTATTAAATGAAGTACATTGTGTTTATATAGGTCATCCTTCGGTTCAGTTATGTGGTGAGGGATAGGATTCGTGGTGTGTCTTTAGCATCCCAGCTGTCGGTATGCCGGCGGTCATGGGACCGATGGCAGAATCCTGACGCCACTTGGTGAGACCGGAGCTGGAAGACCAACAGCCGCCATCCCGAAAGTAGCTACCGGGGGAACTTTTAAGGCTGGGCACTGGGGGGGAAGGGGGGGTTAGGTTTTGGTTAGGCAGTAGGGGTGGGGTAGGGTTAGACATTGGGGGGGTGGGGAGGGATGTTAGCCCTAACCGCCAACCCCGAGGGTTAGCCCCTGCTACCACCCCCGGGCGGTTAGGGTAAGTGGGGGGGTAAGAATAGTTACATCAGGATCTTCAAGGTCGAGATGCTGGTGTTGGTCATGTGACCGCCGGCATCCCGACAAACGGGATACCATACTGAATCGGGGTTTGCTTCTGTTTGTCCACATATGTTGTAATGGGATCCAGTCATGTGACCGGCGCTAGGGATCCCGGCGGTCAGCATGCTGAAGCCGGGATCCCGTCCGCTTACCAGCCTGACAGTGTCGGCATGCCGACTGACAGGTACTATGCCCACTCATGGGAATACCCATACAGTGGGAATAGAACCTGTGGCGAGCGCAGCAAGCCACCGAACACGCAAGGGGCTTTGTTGCGCTCGCCCCACCACCCAGCGGCGGACTCCCAGCCTCAACCAGTAATAATTACCAGTCACAAGCAGTGGTTTTGCCTATTACATGGACCATAAATCATTTAAATTGGTCTGGAATTACCCTGCATTTGGCCCAAGGCGCCTCAGGGTGCCATGGCACCCAGTTTGGGAACCACCAAATTAGTTTAATCTGGGCCCTGCAGATATGACTGGCCCTGAGGCTACACCCGTATGTCCAGAACTTCTATATAATAAGATTTTACTTACCGATAAATCTATTTCTCGTAGTCCGTAGTGGATGCTGGGGACTCCGTCAGGACCATGGGGATTAGCGGCTCCGCAGGAGACAGGGCACAAAAATAAAGCTTTAGGATCAGGTGGTGTGCACTGGCTCCTCCCCCTATGACCCTCCTCCAAGCCTCAGTTAGGATACTGTGCCCGGACGAGCGTACACAATAAGGAAGGATTTTGAATCCCGGGTAAGACTCATACCAGCCACACCAATCACACCGTACAACTTGTGATCTGAACCCAGTTAACAGTATGACAACGTAGGAGCCTCTGAACAGACGGCTCACAACAATAACAACCCGATTTTTTTGTAACAATAACTATGTACAAGTATTGCAGACAATCCGCACTTGGGATGGGCGCCCAGCATCCACTACGGACTGCGAGAAATAGATTTATCGGTAAGTAAAATCTTATTTTCTCTAACGTCCTAGTGGATGCTGGGGACTCCGTCAGGACCATGGGGATTATACCAAAGCTCCCAAACGGGCGGGAGAGTGCGGATGACTCTGCAGCACCGAATGAGAGAACTCCAGGTCCTCTTTAGCCAGGGTATCAAATTTGTAGAATTTTACAAACGTGTTCTCCCCCGACCACGTAGCTGCTCGGCAGAGTTGTAATGCCGAGACCCCTCGGGCAGCCGCCCAGGATGAGCCCACCTTCCTTGTGGAATGGGCCTTGACAGATTTAGGCTGTGGCAGGCCTGCCACAGAATGTGCAAGTTGAATTGTGCTACAAATCCAACGAGCAATCGTCTGCTTAGAAGCAGGAGCACCCAGCTTGTTGGGTGCATACAGTATAAACAGCGAGTCAGATTTTCTGACTCCAGCCGTCCTTGAAATATATATTTTCAATGCCCTGACAACGTCCAGCAACTTGGAATCCTCCAAATCGCTAGTAGCCGCAGGCACCACAATAGGCTGGTTCAGGTGAAACGCTGACACCACCTTAGGCAGAAAATGAGGACGCGTCCGCAGTTCTGCCCTGTCCGAATGGAAAATCAGATATGGGCTTTTATACGATAAAGCCGCCAATTCTGACACTCTCCTGGCTGAAGCCAGGGCCAGTAGCATGGTTACTTTCCATGTAAGATATTTCAAATCCGCCGATTTGAGTGGCTCAAACCAATGGGATTTGAGAAAATCCAAAACTACATTAAGGTCCCACGGAGCCACTGGGGGCACAACCGGGGCTGTATATGTAGTACTCCTTTTACAAAAGTCTGGACTTCAGGAACTGAAGCCAATTCTTTCTGGAAGAAAATCGACAGGGCCGAAATTTGAACCTTAATGGACCCCAACTTGAGGCCCATAGACAATCCTGTTTGCAGGAAATGTAGGAATCGACCCAATTGAAATTCCTCCGTGGGGGCCTTCCTGGCCTCACACCACGCAACATATTTTCTCCAAATGCGGTGATAATGTTGTGCAGTCACCTCCTTCCTGGCTTTAACCAGTGTAGGAATGACCTCTTCTGGAATGCCTTTTTCCCTTAGAATTCGGCGTTCAACCGCCACGCCGTCAAACGCAGCCGCGGTAAGTCTTGGAATAGACACGGTCCCTGCTGAATCAGGTCCCGTCTTAGAGGTAGAGGCCACGGATTTTCCGTGAGCATCTCCTGAAGTTCCGGGTACCAAGTTCTTCTTGGCCAATCCGGAGCCACGAGTATCGTTCTTACTCCCCTTTGCCGTATAATTCTCAGTACTTTGGGTATGAGAGGCAGAGGAGGAAACACATACACTGACTGGAACACCCACGGTGTTACCAGAGCGTCCACAGCTATTGCCTGAGGGTCTCTTGACCTGGCGCAATACCTGTCCAGTTTTTTGTTGAGGCGAGACGCCATCATATCCACCTTTGGTTTTTCCCAACGGTTCACAATCATGTGGAAGACTTCTGGATGAAGTCCCCACTCTCCCGGGTGTAGATCGTGTCTGCTGAGGAAGTCTGCTTCCCAGTTGTCCACTCCCGGAATGAACACTGCTGACAGTGCTATCACATGATCTTCCGCCCAGCGAAGAATCCTTGCAGCTTCTGCCATTGCTCTCCTGCTTCTTGTGCCGCCCTGTCTGTTTACGTGGGCGACTGCCGTGATGTTGTCCGACTGGATCAACACCGGCTGACCCTGAAGCAGGGGTTTTGCCAGGCTTAGAGCATTGTAAATCGCTCTTAGCTCCAGTATATTTATGTGAAGAGACATCTCCAGGCTTGACCATACTCCCTGGAAGTTTCTTCCCTGTGTGACCGCTCCCCAGCCTCTCAGACTGGCATCCGTGGTCACCAGGACCCAGTCCTGTATGCAGAATCTGCGGCCTTCTAACAGATGAGCACTCTGCAACCACCACAGAAGAGACACCCTTGTCCGTGGCGATAAGGTTATCCGCTGATGCATCTGCAGATGCGATCCGGACCATTTGTCCAGCAGATCCCACTGAAAAGTTTGTGCGTGGAATCTGCCGAATGGGATTGCTTCGTAAGAAGCCACCATCTTTCCCAGGACTCTTGTGCATTGATGCACAGACACTTTTCCTGGTTTTAGGAGGTTCCTGACAAGTTCGGATAACTCCTTGGCTTTCTCCTCCGGAAGAAACACCTTTTTCTGAACCGTGTCCAGAATCATTCCCAGGAACAGCAGACGTGTTGTCGGGGTCAACTGAGATTTTGGAAAATTCAGAATCCACCCGTGTTGTTGCAGCACTACTTGGGTTAGTGCTACTCCGTCCTCCAGCTGTTCTCTGGACCTTGCCCTTATCAGGAGATCGTCCAAGTAAGGGATAATTAATACGCCTCCTCTTCGCAGAAGAATCATCATTTCGGCCATTACCTTGGTAAAGACCCGAGGTGCCGTGGACAATCCAAACGGCAGCGTCTGAAACTGATAATGACAGTTTTGCACCACGAACCTGAGGTACCCTTGATGTGAAGGGCAAATTGGGACATGCAGGTAAGCATCTTTTATGTCCAGGGACACCATAAAGTCCCCTTCTTCCAGATTCGCTATCACTGCTCTGAGTGATTCCATCTTGAACTTGAATTTTTGTATGTACAGGTTCAAAGATTTCAGATTTAGAATAGGTCTTACCGAGCCGTCCGGCTTCGGTACCACAAATAGCGTGGCGTAATACCCCTTTTCCTGTTGTAGGAGGGGTACCTTGACTATCACCTGCTGAGAAAACAGCTTGTGAATGGCTTCCAATACCGTCGCCCTGTCTGAGGGAGACGTTGGCAAAGCAGACTTTAGGAACCGGCGAGGGGGAGACTTCTCGAATTCCAACCTGTAACCCTGAGATACTACCTGCAGGATCCAGGGGTCCACCTGTGAGCAAGCCCACTGCGCGCTGAAATTCTTGAGTCGACCCCCCACCGTTCCTGAGTCCGCTTGTAAAGCCCCAGCGTCATGCTGAGGGCTTTGCAGAACCCGCGGAGGGCATCTGTTCCTGGGAAGGAGCTGCTTGCTGCCCTCTCTTACCCTTTCCTCTGCCTCGGGGCAGATATGACTGTCCTTTTGCCCGCTTCTTATAGGACCGAAAGGACTGCGGCTGAAAAGACGGTGTCTTTTTCTGTTGGGAGGGGGTCTGAGGTAAAAAGGTGGATTTCCCGGCAGTTGCCGTGGCCACCAAATCCGATAGACCGACGCCAAATAATTCCTCCCCTTTATACGGCAATACTTCCATATGCCGTTTGGAATCCGCATCACCTGACCACTGTCGTGTCCATAAACTTCTTCTGGCAGATATGGACATCGCACTTACTCTCGATGCCAGAGTGCAAATATCCCTCTGAGCATCTCGCATATAAAGAAAAGCATCCTTTAATTGCTCTAAAGTCTGTAAAATACTGTCCCTATCCAGGGTATCAATATTTTCAGTCAGGGAATCCGACCAGACCACCCCAGCACTGCACATCCAGGCTGAGGCGATGGCTGGTAGCAGTATAACACCAGTATGTGTGTATATACTTTTTAGGGTAGTTTCCAGCCTCCTATCAGCTGGATCCTTGAGGAGACGGTAACGCCACTTGTTTTGATAAGCGTGTGAGCGCCTTATCCACCTTAGGGGGTGTTTCCCAGCGCGCCCTAACCTCTGGCGGGAAAGGGTATAATGCCAATAACTTTTTTGAAATTAGCACTTTTCTATCTGGGTTAACCCACGCTTCATCACATACATCATTCAATTCCTCTGATTCAGGAAAAACTACAGGTAGTTTTTTCACCCCCCACATAATACCCCTTTTTGTGGTACTTGTAGTATCAGAGATATGCAAAGCCTCCTTCATTGCCGTGATCATATAACGTGTGACCCTACTGGAAAATACGTTTGTTTCTTCACCGTCGACACTAGATTCAGTGTCCGTGTCTGGGTCTGTGTCGACCGACTGAGGTAAAGGGCGTTTTACAGCCCCTGACGGTGTCTGAGACGCCTGGGCAGGTACTAACTGGTTTTCCGGCCGTCTCATGTCGTCAACTGATTTTTGTAATGTGCTGACATTATCACGTAATTCCATAAACAAAGCCATCCATTCCGGTGTCGACTCCCTGGGGGGTGACATCACCATTACCGGCAATTGCTCTGCCTCCACACCAACATCGTCCTCATACATGTCGACACACACGTACCGACACACAGCAGACACACAGGGAATGCTCTATTGAAGACAGGACCCCACTAGCCCTTTGGGGAGACAGAGGGAGAGTTTGCCAGCACACACCCAAGCGCTATAATATATATGGGAACAACCCTATATAAGTGTTGTATCCTTATAGCAGCTTAAATATAGTAATATCGCCAAAAAAAGTGCCCCCCCCTCTCTGTTTTACCCTGTTTCTGTAGTGCAGTGCAGGGGAGAGTCCTGGGAGCCTTCCTCACAGCGGAGCTGAGCAGGAAAATGGCGCTGTGTGCTGAGGAGAATAAGCCCCGCCCCCTATTTCGGCGGGCTCTTCTCCGGAGTTTGTGAGATCTGGCAGGGGTTAAATACATCCATATAGCCTCAAGGGCTATATGTGATGTATTTTTTAGCCATAAAAAGGTATTATACATTGCTGCCCAGGGCGCCCCCCCAGCGCCCTGCACCCTCCGTGACCGCTGTGTGAAGTGTGCTGACAACAATGGCGCACAGCTGCAGTGCTGTGCGCTACCTCAGGAAGACTGAAAAGTCTTCTGCCGCCTGCTTCTGGACCTCTTCCATCTTCGGCATCTGCAAGGGGGGTCGGCGGCGCGGCTCCGGGACCGGACTCCATGGCTGGGCCTGTGTTCGATCCCTCTGGAGCTAATGGTGTCCAGTAGCCTAAGAAGCCAATCCATCCTGCACGCAGGTGAGTTGACTTCTCTCCCCTAAGTCCCTCGATGCAGTGAGCCTGTTGCCAGCAGGACTCACTGAAAATAAAAAACCTAAAAACTTTTTCTAAGCAGCTCTTTAGGAGAGCCACCTAGATTGCACCCTGCTCGGACTGGCACAAAAACCTAACTGAGGCTTGGAGGAGGGTCATAGGGGGAGGAGCCAGTGCACACCACCTGATCCTAAAGCTTTATTTTTGTGCCCTGTCTCCTGCGGAGCCGCTAATCCCCATGGTCCTGACGGAGTCCCCAGCATCCACTAGGACGTTAGAGAAATGGGATTTACACTACATAAACTAACTAAAAACTGTAGTGGTTGCAGCACTAGGACAGAGATATCCAATAGGCAGGAATATAAAGTCACATTCCCCAAACTGGCCATTCAGGACTCAGCAGATACGTGTGTGGCCACGCAGGACCCAGGCCTTGTTAGGCGAGCGACTGGGTCCGCCCAAGTATGGGCAGGTTAGTGACTCTGCATGTCATCGCCAGGCTTCGCTTATAAACATTTACATTTGCGGGTTTAGCTGTGCTCTGAAGTAAAGTTTTCCATGCAATGATTATTTCAGAGGGCTGGTTCTGTGAGCCGTAGGCATAGAAACAGGGAAAGCCGAGGTAGTCAACTTATGGGTTTATTTCTGAAGCTTGTAATATCCAGTGCTTCTGATGGTGTTTATGTCCAGTACACAAGAGTGCAATGCTTTCACTAGCTGTGTAGCGCTAACAGAAGCATTACCCTTTTAAATATTTGGCTTCGTAAATAAACCCCTAAGATCTCTATATCTTATATGGGCTGAGGGCGGCCATGAGTAGGACCAGAGGTACGCCTGGTTTAGGTATGGTGCAGAGATGACAAAGACACAGTGGTAAAGAAGGGGCAAACAAGAGGTAAGGGGCAGAGTTTGGGGTGCCTCAGAAAGATCAGCATTGTGGGTAGTCTGTGTCATGGTATGGTGTGGGGCTGGTATTGTTACTGGTGCCAGATGTGAAGGGTATACAGAGTCATATCTTTGCCCCAGGTCACAGGATACACCACTCTCCTGGCTTAAGAAAGACTGCAGTTTCCTGAAAATGGCAGGACATTAAATAACGTTTCTTTATAGAGCGCAAGCATATTCCATGGCGTTTTACAGTTGGGCAATGGAAGAGCCTGTTCCATGTCTATATATGGATAGACAGACAGGCAAGTTCCGACTCTACTGAGGCTGTGGAACTACAAGGCCCAGCGAGCACAGTTTACGGCATTTTCAGTCCTCCCATGGAGACAAGCGTAAGTTTATTCAATCGTCTGTTCCCCTGCTGTTGTAGAAAGAACTACCATCCCCAGAATGCCATACAGCCTCTAATATAATAGGGGTAATAAAGAGACAGCTGCCACCACAGCCAGATCTCAAGCAGCCATAAAATCTGCTGCCTCTAAGCAGCAATCTCTGGACTGGTTTAACGATTACATCAATGAAGTGCGTTTTATTGGCAGCTCTTCAACTGATAACCGATCTTAATTGGCTATAATGGGCGGAAGCTATTACTAGACAGTGCTCCGATGTTTCAGAAGAGACCAATAGAACATGAGCTCGCAGTCCGTTTCTCATCCACCTGCCACGCCAGGTATATACAGAGAGGATGACAGGAGGCTGATTTATCAACGAATTTTAATATATTATGCATACTGTATTATACATACGTTTTAATACTCACTGCATATGGTAAACGGTGCTCCAGCCAATCAGATCCTGTCATGCGTTTGAAAAATGACAGTTGGCAGCAGTTTGACTGGAGCCCCATTTATCATACGCAGCGAGTTTTAAAACTTGTAACAAAGGATAAAACATGTTGATAAATCATCCCCTTGATCTGTAATAGCGAGGTGTGTTTGGGCAGGTTGTATGTGTGCTTTATTTACACTCCTGGTTTGTCGCCAGTAGATAATTCCACAACGGATGCGTTTAAAGGGACATTAACATAAACGGTGTGTAATTTAAATTGTCTTGAGCGTAATCTTTAGTTGGTAAGTACAGATGTGTCCTCGTGCATCTTCACCTGTATGCCACGCGGCACGAGAGGCACGGCTCCACTGGGGCGTCTCAAGAGGAGTAACCTATCGTATATTTCTTTGAACTATACTGTGACTGGATGACCTCGCTCCACCAGGTCACTGATAGAACCGAGGATCGTTACGTGTTCCTGAGCGACCACCAATCCTAGGGATTCCCTTTCCACCATCAGTAACCGCCTGTTACTGACTCCGCCCACTGCGTAGTGGGCAGGTAACTCTGCGCCACCACTAGGCTCCTACACCGACTCCTGGAACCGCTCCTTCCACACAGGCTCCTTACAAAATAAAAAGTCTTGCGCAAAGAGTCTAAGCAGGTCAGAATGAGCAGTCACATAAAGGTGTCAGCTATTTGCAATCTCTTGTACATAGGGGGTCATTTGTATCTGATCGCTAGGCTGCGTTTTCGCAGAGCAGGCGATCAGATCCGAACTGCGCATGCGAATGCACCGCAAGGCGCAGGCGTGTCAGACGGCTACAATGGGCATCGCCGGCCAGCGCGGGATGGTGCGAAAAATCCATTCGCACGGGCTCAAGCGTTTTCAGGGAGGGTGTCTGACGTCAGCTCCGGTCGCAGTAGTGTATGGGGCCCTTAAGTTCTGGGCTGCGCAGAGGCTGCACAAACTGATTTTTAGCAGCTCTGCTACACATGCGATCGCACACTTGCACGGCGAAAATACACTGCCCCTGTAGGCGGCGACTATCTGATCGCAGGACAGCAAAAAACGCAGCCCAGCGATCAGGTCTGAATTAGGCCCATAGAGTCAGCTGCCGCTTTTCGTACATTGAGGGGGGGGGGGACTGGGACCCCAAAACAGTAAAACTAGGAATAGAAGCGCTGTCAGCACTTAATGTTTATTAAACGGTACATTAACGCAATAAGACATTCACACGGGCGGTGTATACTGTAAGACGATTAGTGCATTAGAAAAATATCAAACATACAAAATACTGTATAGTATAATATGCAGACATTATATAAGGTATATCAAAGTAGCAACTATTATCTATTCAGTTACATACATAGGGGGGGGGGGATTCAATTACTGCCGAATGATCTCGCTCAGCCAAATCAGGGCGGCAGCTGCTGCTCTTTATGGCAGCAGAATCTTGCACAAAAGCGCGCACTTTTGTACAAATTCCAGATTCTGTGAGGAAGGTGCAGGGTGCGAGAGAGTGCTGTTGCCGGCATTTTAACACCAGGGCAACGGCGATTCGCACCCTTTGCCTGTAACTGAATTCCCCCCTTAGTATCAACTACCTGCTGACAAAGCCTCCATGTAAGACAGGAACAGAAATGCTTGGTTAGCGCTGCAAGCATTGAAGCTGCTTCCTGTATAAACCGTTTATCTTGCTGAAGAAAACCTGAGGAAAAACCTGACCAAATCGGAGTCCTCTCCGCACAATTCCAGCCTCCGTCGCACACAGATGTACAAGTGCTGCAAATCACAGCAATCTGCGTACACTAGCAATACACCTTTGTGGCTACCATTGGTTTTATCTGTGCATACAGAACGTGCATTTTGTGTGGAAAGTTGCCCGGCAGAGCCGTTTGGGACCTGTGGCGCTGAGAGGGGCTATTTGGCGCAATCTGAGTAACCGTGTATGAGGACACATCTCTAATACACTTACAGTTTTGCACAAAATACTGAGCGTGTTGTCGTTGGAGCAGCAGCTTCCGTACACAGCGGTCTGTCATTCTCCTATTGCTAACATTAAGTATTTAGTATAATCTCTTATTAATGGCTGATGTTATTTATAGCCTGGGAAACCTGCAAATCGGACGCATATGCTACACACGGAGCATTGTCACATGTGACAATTATCAGAGCCCTCAGAGTCAGGGGAGACCACCAGCTAAAGCAATGGCGCCTACAGCTACTGGCATTCCAGAGGATTATTATAAGGTGGGCAAATGTGTATAGCTGTACAGTGGGGAAGAGGAGCCTGCACAGCGGTGAAGCGGGGGGGGGGGGGGGGGGGGGGGGAGTGTTACTGATTAGCGCGCGGACACCATACAACAACCAACGGCCATGTCAGGCGGCAGCCTAATAAACCCTCACAGCTGTGGAACACATCTACTGGCACAAAATCACAAGCATATTAACAAAAAGGGAAAGAGAAAAATGCTTTTAATGTTTTAATATTTTCAGCGGATAATAAAAAAAAGGAAATAAAACATCTCATCAGCCGGCTCCGCAACTCATCTCCAGCTCTCACGCGTTTTACAGCGCGGGGTTTAAAAGTAATACTGTGCGCGGAGCCGTCACACACACTGCGCAGAGCAGTCACACTTCCCCTGTAGTCTATCCCCAATCCCAGGCCATTAATTACTGGCAGGCACAGCTATTACGGTGTCACCGCAAAAAGCCACGTATCTAGTTGGTAATAGGATGCTGTCAGAGGACAAAAAGACAAACAGCAAAGCAAAGTATGTCAGTTAGGACTGGTGAGCCATCATTGGCCACGACTGTATGTTCAGATCCACTAATCTGTGCAAAGCATTTCACTGCAAGAAGAGGCTGTAAGCCAATCGCTCTGCATACAGCACACCTCCTGCAGCACCACAGTGATGCAAGATAGAGAAGCGTTCTCCTTCTAATCTGTGTCATAAAGTATGGGGCAGACTGCGTGCTATATTCAGATATATGCAGATCTAGCTGAAAAACATTCTCCAGCTATTCCAGATATAATGTTTTCTTTAGGATCAGCTCACAAGTAGGAGCTGGCAGCTACAGCGAACGACTGATGGAAGCAGCTTCTGAGGTTATGCGCTGCACGCTACCAGGCTAGCCTCTATTCCTGACAGCTTTCCTGGAGATCCACCTGGAAGGTGATGATACAGCAAGCAGAGTGGCAAAAGGTGCAAATTAAAGCTTGCCAAGGCATTTATTGTGGAGGTGGGTACTTCCCTTCACATAGGGGAAAGCCATTACTTCAGTATAGCATAGGGATGAGAAATCGGACCCCTGGCAAATCAGTATGTGGACGCACACTATAGGGAAGTTTAGCACATGTAGCATGAAGAGTCCAATAGCTCATTGTACGTGAGCATCTAGCATGCTGGTAAAGTCAGACTGAAAGACACACACACTGAAGGCAACATCGGACTGACGAGGGGTAAGTGTACACAGAAAAACAAGGTGGGGGACCATGAAACAGCTGCAGAAAGGAAAAGATCAGGAGGGCACTTATTCGATAATTACAAAGCACAAACCCCACTGTAATTATCTGGTTACTTGTATAAAATGCCCCATCTCCTACACCAGAGGTTCTCAAACTCGGTCCTCGGGGGCCCACACAGTGCATGTTTTGCAGGTCTCCTCACAGAATCGCAAGTGAAATAATTAGCTCCACCTGTGGACCTTTTAAAATGTGTCAGTGAGTAATTAATACACCTGTGCACCTGCTGGGTTACCTGCAAAACATGCACTGTGTGGGCTCCCGAGGACCGAGTTTGAGAACCTCTGTCCTACACAAATGGGAATTCACTAGGAACCTGCGGCACCGCACGGAGAAGCTGCAGCCTCACCAATATCACTCGAGCCTATGACACGGCTGCTCCCACTGTGTGTAGACGAGAGGGTTCAGAAAAGATTACATAGGATCACTAACTAAGAAAGTCACTTTATCTATTAAACAAGATTTGTTTCAGGGTACGGCCCTTTAAGGAGATCACCCCTAACTGCCTCTTTAAGTTAGCTGTCATTTATCAGTGTAATGTCTCTTTAAAAAAGTTATTTCTGTCTTTCAGAGATATAGTCGTCTGTCTGTCTGTAACTGGCGGATAAAACTCTGTCGTGATGATTGCTGGAACAGATCTGCCTGGAGTGGATTACACTCCTGCATGGTAAACATTACACACATTATTTTCCCATATACACTGATCATCGAGTTGGCGTATTTTCCCTACAGGGTAATGTGCAGCTCAGAGACTTCATCCCCGTAACCCAAATAATTGCAATTCCATGCAGCATTTGTGTAGCCGTCGATTGCTCTCTATCATTCAGGGGGAAAACAGCTGTGAAAGTACAAGCGGAATTATTAAGCGGCTTCTTATGTTTGGTGTCTGGAGTCTCTGTGTTGAGCGAGTGGTGGGGAAATCATCTGGGGAACGTGTGACATGACGAGATGCCGCAATGGCTCACTCACTAGGCAGAGCCAGTGCTAGTAGCCAGACTAAGGACCTACACACTGTGTCGGCTTAACTATTATTCAGCCTATAGAATCGTGGACTTAACAGTGGAATTTCACATAATTCAGTGATCAGAAACCATCTGTGCACAATTAGTTTTAATTGATCTAAAAATAAATACACGTCTGTGAGAGGTGGCTTTGTTGCCAAAGAGCTTCATCGTGAAGATCAAAGAATATGTAAAGCAAATCTAGGAAATGGTTACTGAAAAGTACTCCTCATATATTCCAGCAAAAGCCAAATACTAGTGTTTTAAGTATCAAAAAAGTGACCCAATCAGAGAGCAAGCCACACTTAAATCCCAAATACGTGACCCTATCAAAAAGTAGGCCACAGTTCCATCACACACACGTGACCCAATCAGAGAGCAGGCCACATTTCCATAACACACACATGACCCAATCAGAGAGCAGGCCACATTTGCATCACACACACGTGATCCAATCAGAGAGCAGACCACAGCTCCATCACACAAACGAGATCCAATCAGAGAGCAGACCACAGTTCTATCCCAAATATGTCGTCACTGCAGCTAAAGGTGCTTCTACCAGGTCTTGACACAAGGTGATGAATACTTAAGCAACCAATTATTGCCTGGATTGCATGTATTGGAGACATTACAGCGCACTCCGTGTAGGTGAGTGGTAAGAATACCATTTTGATAAGAAAACGTAATGTGAATTATTCCATAGGGGGGCGATTTATAGCCCTTCTATATATCAATGTAGAGTTTTGGTATTCTGCTCCTTTACTACAAAGATACGTGTATATCATGTTGGTCGTTGTAGATCCTGTGCAATCAGTGTCACTTCCCACTGGGAATAAACAAACAGCTCAGGAATATGCAGAGAAAAGAACACTTCTGGTACAACTTCTGCCATTGTATAATAACTCCAGTACCATCCACAACACTGTCATATATTTACCTTTAGTCATTTTCCCAATGTCATATTCACCCGAGACATTGCCAATAAAAGCTACTTTGGATGACGAATTTTATGGCCATGATAAACAGTCCCAGCTTTGGCAGGATTGTGCAGAGTTAGACTGTTGCAGATTTAGCCGTTAGATTTAAATGAAGACAATAGCACTGCAGGGTTGGGCAGCTGCGTGCGGGATGGGTAAGGATTGGGGGTGGAGACTGGGGACCACGAGGGGCGTTTATTTGCTTTTTAAAATCTTGGGAAAAATGAATGAAAATAATTTTTATGCAAGTATTATATTAAACAGAGAGATGCTCTTTACTTCTGAGAGGTCTGTTCAGGTTATATTTCATAATGGACAATTCTGCGCGAAGACGCCAACAAGCCTCGTACAGGCAGATCACAGCTGCTACGGTGCCCACCGGCTGACAGAATTACCAGGTGCTACAGTCACAAATCACGCATACCGTACATTTTTGCAGAACAGCTGTATCATAGTGACGGCATGGGCCCTGGCTGGCGCTGTGACCTGCGAACCCAAATGACTCGTCGGTCTGTAAAATCAGATTGCAATGGGCACTAGTGCCAGCCTACGACCCTAAACGTACACAGACGGGTTCGTCAGTCACCCAGAGGAGTAACGTAATGAAGACAATAAATGTAAAGTCAACATATTTTATGGAGGGGAGTGAGAATATATAGTGTTACAGTTTACCCCTCATCTGCACAGAGCGGTGGCGGCCCTCTTGTAAACACACTAGGAACTGAGCGTCGTCACTTCGTGACTTGCGAATTAGTGACTTCTGAATTAGTAGACTGACAGAGAATAAAAATGTCTGCTTTTATTAAGTGGAAGATCGTTTTACAGAAAACCGATTTTAATGACAGACCTGAACTCATCATCCCAGAAAAACTGAGACATCTTCTCTATCACCTAATAACACAACATGGATGACACACAAGTCAAACATCAGAGGACATCAGTATCTAAATACACGTGACGCAACCTCAAGTGTCAGATCTTCTAGTTTCTGTCCCAGAGAACCTCTCAAGACAACAATCTAGAATTCCTGGACTCCTGGTCATGGATGGTCTTACCTGTGGACATAGTGGAGCTGGTGGACAGAGTCAATGGCCATGACCATTTCGGCTAAATAAAAACGAGCCATGTCCTCCGGAAGCCTGTCCTCAAACTTGCTGAGCAAAGTAAGGAGGTCTCCTCCGACGTAGTAATCCATAACCAGATACTGCGGGGGGGAGAAGAAGAAGAGAGCGTTAGGAGAAGGATGACGAGATGTAACATTGTGATGTGTGTAACCGAGGCTACAGTCCATTCTAAGATTTCCCAAACAAGTACTAACACATATCATATAGACAGGGAAATGCACAGTGACTGTGGCCCAAGTGGGACCGCCTGCGAGAGGCGGCAGGTGGAAAGTTTTTGCAGATTTAGCCGTTAGATTTAAAGCAGCAATCTTTTCAAACGTATCTTTTTTTCCTTGAAAAAATTGCCGCTTTAAAACTAGTAAACCATCGGATTTGTACAGTAGATAAACCATTGTACTTATGTACAAACCTGAATCGGGCCCGGAGAACGGAGCACTGGAGTAACTACGTATTAAGGAAATTGGTGGTTTTTAAACTGTAAATGAATCAGGGTTTCAGGCTCCGGCATATAATATAAAAGTTTTTATAATATATACGTTCTGGGACCGAATCCTGCATGGGGTTCACCGCTACGTTATTTCTCCAACTTCTGCAGCTCTTTAAATATTAAGAGTTTGCATTACTTCAGTTTAAATTGTTTTCGTAAGGATTTAGGTGGGATTTAACACCCATCAGTGTGAGAGCGACATATCCACCGTTACTTTATCATCTGCAAGTTCAAACCCGAAACCTCCACCTTCCCAGATTCTTAATGTTGGGTTTTTTTTTGTGCGTTATGCTTTATTATTATATTATTATATATTATATATTATATTATATTATATTATTTATTATATTACTAATTAATATATCATGCAGAGCTGCAATTAAATATTTGTGGTAATGATGTCAAAATTTGGGCAAATTAAGAGGCTTTGTGGACGGGAAAGAAGCAAGGCCTGAAACGTTCCACAAGCCAAGTGCAGCGCTTTGGATTGCTCTCCAAGGGGGAGATTTATCAATGCTTTGAGAGAGATAAAGTGGAGAGAGATAAAATACCAACCAATCAGCTCCTGGCTTTATTTTTCTCAAACACAACCCGTAACATTACCGTAGCGGACTGGTTGGTACTTTATCACTCTTCAATTTATCTTGGTAACTCACCACCCAAAACGGTTTCTAAATAATGAATGAAGCCGAGACGGAGAGAATTACTGCAGCAACATCTATGGTGGCGATATTCTATTATACCAGTGTGTACAGAGTAACTGACCACGGGGATCTATGACATTGTGCTGCACATTTATATACACCACGCTCATCTAGGAAGAGAACGGAGAATCCCGCCACGGTCTCCAATCTCTGCGTGTGCAGGGTCCCGGGTAATATGGCAACATGCAGCAGCCAACAACAGAGACGCAGCAATAACAAATACACACAACGAAAGACATTTGCCAAAATATGCATTAATGTGTATGAGTGTTGCCGAGAAAACCTTCTATCCTGTGGGCCAATGACCCTTCTACAGTACAGAAATGGGAACTCACTAAGTAGTTGTCATCCTGGAAGGCGTAGTGCAGGGTAGTGATCCACTGACTGTCCCCGTTCACCAAGACGTCTCTCTCCTCCCGGAAACAGGCTGTCTGAGGAGCAGAAAGGCACAAGGTCAAAGAGCCGCCTACGTACAGGTCAGATGCGCCGCGGTTCTGGCAGAGCATCCAACTTACAAGACAAAGGGCATGCGTGCATTGAACATGCCGGCTCACACTAGGATAAACACTTCAACAACATTTCGCCCTGTACCGGCAACTGTGTGCCAGGCTGTGCCGCTTATAGCGTTTCATGTATATTACACACACTACAGTATATGAAGTCGTTATTATGCAGACTGTAAATATCATTTCAGTTCAGCCCTCTTCCATGTAAGAAGCTTTAGTTCCATGTTCTGGACCCACAATGGGGAATCAGAATGGCAGACGTTACCCCAACGTAAGACACTAATTACTTGTAAATGGCATAGATAGCAAAGAGCTGTACAGATGGAGCCTTGCTCATCTAGCCTTCTCTGCTGCACCTTGGTGCACCAAGGCTTATTAGTCTAAGTCTTTCATCTAGTGTTCTCAGCTGCAATACAATACAGAGAGAACAATACAGCAGGGGATTAAGTCCGACTGCCCTGGCTCAGTTAGTCCTATTAAAGGGATAGATAAGCAGGGCTCCATCTGTAGTTTGGATCCCGGCAGCCGCCATCCTAGCGGTCACAATCCCAACAGTGGCATCCCGACTGTCGAAATCCTGACTAAGTATTAGGGTCAGGTACTAGGGATAGGGTGAGGCTGTGGGAGGGGTGGGTGAGGGTGAGGCTGCGGGCGGGGTGGGTGAGGGTGAGGCTGCGGGCGGGGTGGGAGAGGGTGAGGCTGCGGGAGGGGTGGGAGAGGGTGAGGCTGCGGGAGGGGTGGGAGAGGGTGAGGCTGCGGGAGGGGTGGGTTAGGGTGAGGCTGCGGGAGGGGTGGGTTAGGGTGAGGCTGCGGGAGGGGTGGGTTAGGGTAAGGGTGTGGGAGGAGACTGATAGGGTTAAAATACTCATGAAGATGTGTCAGGATGTTGACTGTCAAGATACCACTGTCATGATTCATGACCGTCGGGATATCATAGAAAACCCATAGGAAATAATCTTGTCCAGCAAAAATCAACCCTTGTTTCTGTGTTTCCATTGTTCTCCCGCCTACTCTCCAGTACCAGCTCGATGCGCCGATTGGCCAATGCAAACTATCGCACCAAAGCCGACAGCATCAGTCGGCAAGTTCACGTGCCTCCCCATAGAACCGAGTGCAATTGCGCAAAAGCAGCAATGACAATAATAGAGCACTTGCGCTGGGTGTAGTATGGTATGCCGGCGCTCGGGCTCCCGGCGACCAGCATACCGGCGCCGGGAGGCCGACCGCCGGCATACCGACAGCGTGGCGAGCGCAAAGGAGACCCTTGCGGGCTCGCTGCGCTACGCGCGCAACACTATTTTATTCTCCCTCCAGAGGGGTCGTGGACCCCCACGAGGGAGAATACTTGTCGGTATGCCAGGTGTCGGGATTCCGGCGCCGGTATACTGTGTGCCGGGATCCCGACATTCGGCATACAGAAGACCACCCCTTGCGCTGTATCATTGCACTTTTGTGGATTCTAAATGTATTTTATCTGATTTTTCTTTACATTCGGAAGACGGGAATATTCCACAACTGTATACACAGATGATATTCCACCACCATGTATGACCGCGGAGCAGTGCAGGTAACAATACTCTGAGATCCGGACCAGCCAAATGACAACACGTTACTTTGTAGAACAGAATACAGTTGTCTCTTGAGCAGGACGAGCTGAAAGGTGAGATATATATTACTGACTGTAGCTGGTGGCTCTAGCACACGTGAACGCAAACTTCTCTCTACGCCCGTATCCCGGCTGAGAACCCAACACTGTAC
Source organism: Pseudophryne corroboree (assembly GCF_028390025.1). Lineage (NCBI taxonomy): Eukaryota > Metazoa > Chordata > Amphibia > Anura > Myobatrachidae > Pseudophryne > Pseudophryne corroboree. The sequence goes on from NC_086447.1 coordinate 909,683,222, forward strand.
AGGTCACTGTGATAAAACCGTACAGGATCGCTATAATGTGTACTTTAAGTTACTTTACTAATAACAGCAATCACAGTATGCACAAATCTATACTAGTAAGACCAATGTAAAGGTACGAAACTAGACCAACGTAATCTCCTCTCATAATATCTCCCAACCGACCTCTCCGCTCTGCACAAGATCTACGTCTCTCATCCACACTCATTTTTTGCTTCCATGCACGATTGCAGGACTTTCTTTGGGCTGCACCCACTCTGTGGAATGCCCTACCACGCACAATAAGACTTTCCTCTAGTCTCCAAACCTTCAAGCGTTCCTTGAAAACTCACCTCTTCAGACAAGCGTATCAAATTCCAGAACTACCCACATAACTTTCATAAACTTCCCTATCCAATGACATCCCCACTGTACAGTCCGCATATTTTCTCTTCCTTCACTTTCACATATCCCTGACCCCGGTTCATCATTGCTGTGTGACCATATCATGCAGCCCACCAACAACCTTTGCAGTCTGGTAGGCCATTATGCGATAGATAGCACCTATCCTTGTGTATCTATCCCTATTTCCCTATAGATGTAAGCTTGCGAGCAGGGCCCTCATTCCTCTATGTCTGTCTGTAATTACCCAGTTTTGTTTTCTTCACTGTTTGCAGTTGTTCTGTTTTATGTTATCACTATTTCAAATTGTAATGTGCAACGGAATTTGTTGCACTATATAAGAAACCATTATTAATAATAATAATAATGATAATAATAAAATAACTACAGCAAAAGTGATGGCATAAGGTAAATAACATATTGGTAGATGTGTCAAGAAGTGAAATGAGTAAAAACGTGGACCAGTGGAGCATTTGTCCCTAGCAACAAATCAGCTTCAAGGTAGCATTTATTAAGCACAATCTATAAAACAGTAGTTAGATTCTGATTGGTTGCTATGGTCAACTTCTCCAATTGCGCACATCTCCACTCTTAATTGCTTGATACATCACCACCCATGTTGGCAGATGTATATAGTCTGGAGAAGGGATAAAGAAGTGATAAGTGCAAGGAAATAACGCACCAGCCAATCAGCTCCAATTTGTAAAATGACTTATGAGCTGATTGGCTGGTGCGTTATCACCTTGCACTTATCACCGCTTTATCACTTCTTTATCCCTTCTTCAGGCTTAATACATCTGCCCTATTACATCTGCCCCATGTGTTACATATGTTGGCAAATATCAAATGCTAAAGATCTAGTTAGAGCAGGGGTGGGGAACCTCCGGCCCGCGGGCCGTATAAGGCCCGCGAAGCCGTTTGGTCCGGCCCACCCGCTCCTCTCAGTGAGACGCCGCCGCACAGTCCGGCGGAAGCGTGTCTCAGCTGTCACCACACGGAGGAGAGCGCGGCTATTGTCGGGCGGCGGCGGCAGCGTGTAGGACTTGAAAACAGCCACCGGTCCGTGAGCCAATCAGAGCTCGCAGACCGGCAGCCAAACAGGAGCCGCGGCTGCCGGTCCGCGAGCTCTGATTGGCTCTCGAACCGGCGGCTGGTTTCAAGTCTTACACGCCGCCGCCCAACATAGCCGCGCTCTCCTCTGTGTACCCGCCGAAAGGAGCGGTAAGCGGGACGGGGCGGAGGGGGGGGTAGACAGGGGGGCATCTGTATACCCGGCACTGTGGGGACATCTGTATACCTGACACTGTGAGGGGCATTTGTATACCTGGCACTGTGGGGGGCATTTGTATACCTGGCACTGTGGGGGCATCTGTATACCTGGCACTGTGGGGGCATCTGTATACCTGGCACTGTGAGGGACATCTGTATACCTGGCACTGTGAGGGCCATTTGTATACCTGGCACTGTGGGGGCATCTGTATACCTGGCACTGTGGGGGCATTTGTATACCTGGCACTGTGGGGACATCTGTATACCTGGCACTGTGGGGACATCTGTATACCTGGCACTGTGGGGGCATCTGTATACCTGGCACTGTGGGGGCATCTGTATACCTGGCACTGTGGGGGCATCTGTATACCTGGCACTGTGGGGGCATCTGTATACCTGGCACTGTGGTGGCATCTGTATACCTGGCACTGTGGTGGCATCTGTATACCTGGCACTGTGAGGGGCATTTGTATACCTGGCACTGTGGGGGCATCTGTATAACTGGCACTGTGGGGACATCTGTATACCTGGCACTGTGGGGGGGGGACATCTGTATACCTGGCACTGTGGGGGGGGGGGGGCATCTGTATACCTGGCACTGTGGGGGGGGGCATCTGTATACCTGGCACTGTGGGGGCATCTGTATACCTGGCACTGTGGGGGCATCTGTATACCTGGCACTGTGGGGGCATTTGTATACCTGGCACTGTGGGGGCAATTGTGGATCTGGCACTGCACTATTGGGGGCATATGTGTATCACGTCCCATTTTAACTGGCCACACCCATTTTTTGGCCCCCGAAGGATTTTATAAATATCCAAATGGCCCTCGGTAGAAAAAAGGTTCCCCACCCCTGAGTTAGAGCTATAATTTACATACTCCGAGTACTTTCAGGAGATTGTTATAAGTCAGTTTGTGATAAGACTGATTAGATTTCCCTATGCACACCTAAGACAATGTAAGCAGAACCATTTATATCAAAAATAGTTGTGTATTGTAAAGACTTATGTTCCCACTCACTGCAAAATAGATATAGAGCTCACAGCTTTGTTACTTACCTAAAAGCACAGTCCTAGCTATCCAATTAACTATAGGTTGGTCAGTATGTGAATGTATATTTATTACATTTATACCCCTTTCACATCGCACAAATAACCCGGTATCGACACAGCATATTGCCAGTGTGCGATGTGAAAGCACTTTGGCCGAATTAGCGGGTCGCCCGACCCGGTAACTCAACCCGGTAAAAAAGAAGGGATATTACCGGGTCAGGCGCAGTGTGAATGGGAGCCATTTCGATGCGACACGGCTCCCATTCACAGCATAGGGAGAGGCGGCGCAGGAGATAAGCTTGCTATGGCAACCCGCTGCTATGGCAACCGACCCGGTATATTGCCGGGTCGGAAAGCCAGCAAATAAGAGCAAATGCCGGATCCCACCCGGTAAGGACACGTTTCTCTAACCGGGTGGGATCCGGCATTTGCGATCTGAAAGCGGCATTATACAACACCAGGATGTTCTGTTGCGCTTTACAAAACAAAACATTAATAAAAGAGTGTATTATAACAGATAGAGAGGTAAGTGGGCCCTGCTCACAAGCCTAGCTCTATAGAGAAAATAGGATTTTCATACCTACCGGTAAATCCTTTTCTCCTAGTCCGTGAGGATGCTGGGGTCCACTTCAGTACCATGGGGTGTATAGACGGTTCCGCAGGAGCCATGGGCACTTTAAGACTTTTCAACGGTGTGAACTGGCTCCTCCCTCTATGCCGCTCCTCCAGACATCAGTTATAGGAACTGTGCCCAGGGAGATGGACATTTCGAGGAAAGGATTTACTTTTATACTAGTGGTGAGATTCATACCAGCTCACACCTCAACCATACCGCACAACATGGCATTCAACATGACACACGCCAACAGGCATGAATCATTTACAGCAACATGCTGAAAACAAATGAAACACAACTTGTGTAACTATAAAGAACAAACTGCAGGTAAAGTACGCACTGGGTCGGGTGCCCAGCATCCTCTACGGACTAGGAGAAAAGGATTTACCGGTAGGTATAAAAATCCTATTTTCTCATACGTCCTAGAGGATGCTGGGGTCCACTTCAGTACCATGGGGTTATACCAAAGCTCCAGTACGGGCGGGAGAGTGCGGATGACCCTGCAGTACCGATTGACCAAACTTGAGGTCCTCATCGGTCAAGGTGTCAAACTTATAAAATTTAGCAAATGTGTTTGACCCTGACCAAGTAGCTGCTCGGCAAAGTTGTAAAACCGAGACGCCCCGGGCAGCTGCCCAGGATAAGCCCACTTTCCTAGTAGAATAGGCCTTCACCGACTTCGATACCGGCAAGCCTGCCGTAGAATGAGCGTGCTGAATTGTCCCTCTGATCCAGCACACAATAGTCTGCTTAGAAGCAGGACAACCAATCTTGCTGGGAGCATACAGGACAAACAGAGCCTCTGTTTTCCGTAATCGAGCTGTTCTTGCAACATAGATCTTCAAAGCTCTAACCACATCTAGAGACTGTGACTCAGTGAAAGTGTTAGTAGCTACTGGCACCACAATAGGTTGGTTTATGTGGAAGGACAAAACCACCTTTGGAAGAAATTGTTGACGAGTTCTTAACTCTGCCCTATCTTCATGGAAGATCAGGTAAGGGTTCTTGTGAGACAAGGCCCCTATCTCAAGACACCCGCCTTGCGGATGCCAAGGCCAAAAGCATCACCACTTTCCAAGTGAGAAACTTCAATTCTATCTCCTGCAGAAGTTCAAACCAATCTGATTGAAGGAACTGCAACACCACATTAAGGTCCCATGGTGCCACTGGAGGCACAAATGGAGGCTGGATGTGCAGAACCCCTTTCACGAACGTCTGACCTTCTGGAAAGGAGGCCAATTGTTTTTGAAAGAAAACTGATAAAGCCATAATCTGAACCTTGATTGACCCCACTCTAAGGCCCGCATCCACACCAGCCTGCAGAAAATAGAGAAAACGTCCCAACTCAAAATCTTCCGTAGGAGCCTTCTTGGATTCACACCAAGACACATATTGTCTCCAAATACGGTGGTAATGTTTAGACGTTACTCCTTTCCTGGCCTGAATAAGAGTGGGGATGACTTCCTTGGGAATACCCTTTCGGGATAGGATTCGACGCTCAACAGCCATGCCATCAAACGTAGCCGCGTTAAGTCTTGATACACACACGGCCCCTGCTGTAGTAGGTCCTCTCGAGGAGGAAGAGGCCAAGGATCTTCTATGAGCTACTCCTGAAGATCTGGATACCAAGCCCTCCTTGGCCAGTGTGGGGCAATGAAGATTGCTCAAACTCTTGTTCTTATTATTATTTTGAGAACTTTTGGAATCGTTGGAAGTGGAGGGAAAACATATCGACCGAAACACCCACTGGGTCACCAGTGCATCCACTGCTATTGCTTGAGGGTCTCTCGACCTGGAACAATATCTCTGAAGCTTCTTGTTTAGACGAGATGCCATCATGTCTACTTGATGAACTCCCCAAAGACTTGTTACCTCTGTGAAGACTTCTTGGTAGAGGCCCGACTCTACTGAATGGAGATCGTGTCTGCTGAGGAAGTCTGCTTCGAAGTTGTCCACTCCCGGAATGAAAATTGCTGACAGAGCTCTAACATGTCTTTCTGCCCAGAGGAGAATCCTTGTCACCTCTGCCATTGCCGCTCTGCTTTTCATTCCGCCTTGCCTGTTTATTTACGCGACTGCTGTTACATTGTCCGACTGAATCTGCACGGTATCTTGAAGAAGATCTACCGCTTGTAGAAGGCCGTTGTAAATGGCTATCAATTCCAGAACGTTTATGTGAAGGCAGGCTTCCTGACTTGACCATTTTCCTTGGAAGCTTTCCTCCTGTGTGACAGCTCCCCAGCCTCGGAGACTTGCATCCATGGTTAATAGGAGACCCAGTCGTGAATCCCAAACCTGCGTCCCTCTAGTAGGTGAGAACTGTGTAGCCACCACAAGAGCGAAATCCTGGCTTTGGGGGACAGGATTATTTTCCGGTGCATGTGTAGGTGGGATCCGAACCACTTGTCCAACAGGTCCCACTGGAATACTCTGGCATGAAATCGGCCAAACTGTATGGCCTCGTAGGCCGCTACCATTTTTACCAACAACCGAATGCATTGATAAATCAACACGCTTGTTGGTTTCAATATTTGTTTGACCATTTTCTAGATTTCCAGAGCCTTTTCCACTGGAAGAAATACTCTCCGTACTTCTGTGTCCAGAATCATCCCTAAAAAGGACAATCTTGTCGTCTGTTCCAACTGCGACTTTGGAAAATTCATGATCCAACCGTGTTGTTGGAGTATTGACAGGGAGAGTGCGATGTTCTGCACCAACTGTTCCCTGGATCTCGCTTTTATCAGGAGATCGACCAGATAAGGAATTATATTGACTCCTTTTTAACGAAGGAGGACCATCATCTCCGCCATCACCTTGGTGAATACCCTTGGTGCTGTGGAGAGTCCGAACGGAACATCTGAAACTGGTAATGGCAATCCTGTACTGTGAATCTCAGATAAGCTTGGTGAGGAGGATAAATGGGAACATGCAAGTAAGCATCTTTTATGTCTACTGGCACCATGAAGTCCCCCTCTTCCAGACTAGATATCACTACCCTCAGCTTCGGAACTACGAAGAGGCTTGAATAAAAAACCTTCTCCTTACTTTGCCAAGGGTACCAGGACAATGACCTGATCCTGACATAATTTTTGAATTGCCGTTGTTACTGCCTCTCTTCCCGGAAGAGAAGCTGGCAAGATAGATTTGAAAAATCGGCATGGGGGTACGTCTTGAAACTCTAGTTTGTACCCATGGGACACTATTTGTAATAATCATTGGTCCAGGCCAGATTGAATCCAGATTTGGCTAAAAAGTTTCAGACAAGCTCCCACCCGAGCGGACTCCCGTAAGGGAGCCCCAGCGTTATGCTGCAGATTTGGCAGAAGCAGGGGTGGACTTCTGCTCCTGCGATCCGGGAGACACTGCGGATTTATTTTATTTTCCCCTACCTGCAAAAAAGGGGGAACCTTTGGCCTTTTTGTATTTGTTGGGCCGAAAGGACTGTATGTGAGAGTGATGTGTGATGTGTGATTTTCGCCGGTGTAGGAGCATAAGTCAAGAATGTCGACTTACCTGTGGTAGCCGCTGAGACTAACGCATCCAGCCCATCACCACACAAGGCCTCACCTTTATACGGGAGAGCCTCCATATTTCTTTTGGAATCTGCATCAGCATTCCACTGGCAAATCCACAACGTCCTCCGAGCCGATACTGCCCTGGTAGCGGTTCTTGATCCCCAGAAACCAATATATTTCATGGTTTCTAGTATGTACGCAGTAGCGTCTTTGATATGACCTAACGTTAGGAGTATCTATTGTGTCAATGTCTAATGACAAGTTTTCTGACCACTTTTCAATAGCACTACTCACCCACTCACAGACAATGGTAGGCCTGAGTAGTGTCCCATTGGCCACATCAATAGATCACCTCACTCACTTGCGGTCTGTCGGCTCCTTAAGTGAAGCCATTCCAGGCGCAGGGAGAAACACATTTTCTCTTTTATGACAGGGCCCTGTCTAAAATGCGGGGTGACTCCCACCTTTTTTGGAAAAAGGTAAGCTGCCTGAGGTGGAGGGAAAATTACATTACTTCTTTACTAAAGTAAACCCTCTACTTGTGGTAAAAGAGGGGGCTTCGTAACTTCTAACACCTCCTTTGTAGCTAAAACATGTTTTGAATGCATTTTTGCTAACTTAGGACCTATTCCCCTGGAATCACTAGTGTCGACACAGGAATCAGAGTCCGTGTCGGTATCAGTTTGTACTACTTGTGCAAATTTGTATGTGACCCAGAAAAGTCCCTGTAGATGAAAGGCAGAACTATAAAAAAAAATCACATCTTCAAAAGATTATTTTCATTTTCTGTATGAGATTGAGTCCAACATCTTACTGATATGATTCACGCTATCATGTAACCTTTCACCCAGTCAGGCTTTTGGTGTCATATTACACCTTTGTGTCCCTAACATGTCTCCACAGAGTTCCCTGCCACAGACATGTCACACACGTGCACAACCACACCACAGACACTCCGGGACTTATAGGGGGACAGACCCACAGTAAAATCTGTCAGAGGGACACAGATAGGATTTGCCAGTTCACAACCCAGCGCCAGTAACACAATGTCTGTGAACACAAAACGCCCACTGACATGTGGCGCTTTTATAATGTTAATCACACAATTATATAGCACCAAATTCACTGTCGTCCCCCCTTCCTGTTTTGCACCCCGATACTTGTTCAGTAGTGGAGGAGGACCAGCTTTGTGTCTGCAGCCTGAGGAGAGAGAGAAAATGGCGCTGAGCAGTGTGCTGGCTGACTGAGGAGGAATCTCCACTCTTCAATGGTGTGTTTCTCCTCGGCTTTTATGATGTAATTTTTTATTCGTGGGGGTGACAGGTACCGCAAGTTGTGCGAGAAAGAAGCCCTATGGATATTCCAATTAAGAACATTGGCCCCTGCAGGGTTGAATGAGTGCATAGATTTTGAATCATTTGCCAACTGAGGATTGTTTGGAATCCTCTTGGAAATGTGTAGGGAGTGGTGGTCTAGCAGTTACAGGCCATTCCCAGATTGCACGTTTGAAGAGAAGACCGACTATCCTTATATTGGAAGGCATTCATAAAGTAAACATAGAAATAAAAATAAAAATATAAATTAAAATATAATAAAAATTAGACAGTATCTGTTGAGCTTTTTTAAAATAAGTAGAGTGGTTAGTCTGCATTAGAGCAAAAAATACCTCTGGTTCACCTTATAGATATGAACTTATAGAATAGAGGTATAAGAATGCTCCCTTAGATTTGGGGTCATAGAAGTATCATCATCTTTATTAAAAACGTAGAAATTTATTTAGAAGTAAAATAGTTTGGAGGTAGATCACCAGTTCACCATAGCTAGATTAACCAGTTTAATTGGTTCGAGTTCCGGACGAAATAAGACTTAATGTGATGTGATAAGATTGCCCCATATTTTATATGTATATATTTTTTGGTGTGCAGGCAAGCATAATATATGCATTTTTGATAATGTATGCAATAAAGATTGTATTTGACTGAAGGATGAAATATTGATAGATAGAATAGGTGCTTGAGATTCTCCATATAGTTGTATTGTTTATTGTTGATCTATTATCATCTCTGTATATGTATAAAAATGTAACATTCTATTAAGTAGCTACATAGCCTGGAGGTAGAGTCTTGGTTTACCATAGCTAGAGTACCCAGTTCGATTCCCGAATGGTCTATGACCCATATATATATTTTTTATTTTTTACTTTTTATTTATATATATTTTTTTCCCTATATATTTTTACCACCATGATTATGGTTTATGATGAATTATTGAACAAAAATAGGGTACTCCATTATGCTTAGAGATAATATTCATGTAACTGTATATTTATTATTATCCTGCTATTTCTGAAAGATGTGTTTATAGACAGACGGGCAGATGAAAGGTTAACGTGAATTTTTTTAATTAAGGAACAGGTGAGCTAAGAGGTGGATCAGGAGGTGGATCTTAGACAGGTGTTACTATTTTAGGTGGATGATTACACCAATTGAATATGAGGCTGCTATATATAAAAAGGGCTTTATTGTCTAAAAGTCATTACTCTATGAGGAAGCTTCAATTAGAAGCGAAACGCGTCAGAGAAGGAGCCCTGTGTGACCTAACGGACAATTGACAGTAGGTCCTATTGATGTACAATACTGCCTGAGACCGATAAGCGGGAGACGGGAGGACGCTATATGCGGCGGCTTGAAGACGGGAGCGGAATCATCTAATCAGCGCCTGCAGTGCGCAAAGCTCCGGGAGCCTGATACAACCTCCATCCCCTAATGCGAAGTAAGGTGTGTGTGTGTGATAACCTGACACAGCAGAAGACGGAGTACACCATCCACGGACAGTGGTAACCGGGAGTTTCACATATGTGCTTGCTGTGCACCAAACCCCAGGTGACATTTATCCTCTCCGTGCTGTTTGGAGATTTTCTCCATGTACAAAAGGACCATTTACAACTGATATAGTGGTTCGATTTACCTACTTGGTACACACCTAAACTCATTTCTACGAGCACAATTAATGGGACTGTTCCATGTTGAAAATACCAAATAAAGGACACTGTCAACGTATGAATACTGATTATTCATACATGGTCACAATTAATTATATGATCCACCTCTTATGCTCATTAGTAAAGTTTAGTATTTATCTTTTTATGTGTATGCGCATACTTAACTATTCATTTTTATGTTTATAATTTATTTTATGGATATTAAATCTATTTCAATCATTAATTAAGTGTCTTCAAGTCATGTTACCTTTAATTCAATAGCGCAAGAGGTTAACTAGAATTATTTTTGCTACACCTGGTTTTAATCAGGTGTGATTGTGTTGGCCATTTCCACAGGCCATTTCACCTTGTTTGCGGCTATTTAAATTGTATGAGCTGTAAGAGAATTATCTATTTATTTATACACTATTTATAACTGTTGATAGCGCCTGACATCAGTACTAGTAATTTTTTATACTGGCAGGGGTAGGACTGTGCCTCAGCAATTTATGCCCCTTATTTATGCCAGTTTCCATAGGTTTCATGCTGCCCAGGGCTCCCCCCCCCCCCCCCCGCGCCCTGCACCCTGCAGTGCCTGTGCCTGTGTGGGCAACATGGCGCGCCGCGCTGTACCTTTAGCCAACACTTTCTTGATTGAAGATCTGTCTTCCAACACTCACCTGTCTTCTGACTTCTGGCTCTGTGAAGGGGGCGACGGCGTGCTGCGGGAGTGAGCATCTAGGCACGGCTAGCGTTCAGTTCCCTTCAGGAGCTAATGGTGTCCTGTCAGCTAGAAGCAGAGCCATGAAACTCTTTAGGAAGTTGGTTCCTAGTTCTGACCCCTCAGTCCCACGAAGCAGGGAGTCTGTTGCCAGCAGTTCTCCCTGAAAATAAAAAACCTAACATAAGTCTTTTTCAGAGAAACTCAGTAGAGCTCCTCACAGTGCATCCAGTCTGCCTGGGCACATTTCTAAAACTGAGGTCTGGAGGAGGGGCATAGAGGGAGGAGCCAAGTCACACCCATTGAAAAGTCTTAAGAGTGCCCATGGCTCCTGCGGAACCGTCTATACCCCACGGTACTGAAGTGGACCCCAGCATCCTCTAGGACGTATGAGAAATAGGAATTTGATGCATGAGGTTAAGTGCAACACATTGATCCATCCAGATTGCAAGGGTAAAAAGTACTTAGTGGTCTATTTATGAAGCAGTGAAAAGAGCGGAGAAGTGAGCCTGTGGAGAAGTTGGCCATGGCAACCAATCAGCTGCTCCGTACAGTTGTTTAGTATGCAAATTATAAATGTTGCTTCAACGCGGATTGGTTGACATGGGCAACTTATCTACTGGCTCACTTCTCCACACTTTTCACTGCTTCATGAATAGACCCCTTAGTTAGCTATAAATGATCCAGTCAGACAGCAACGTTGGCCAGAGGAATGGCAAGTGTAATAAGAGAACACATGTAAGTTTTGCGTGAACTGTACTGAGAGATTGTACATGAGAGCAGGAAAGCTTCTGGAGGCTACGCAAGTGCTTTCGGAACATGATAAGCTGCCTGAAGAGGGGAGTTTTGAGGGAAAGCCTGACTGATTGAAGGATGGATGAAAGTTTTGTTGTGCAAGGACGGGAAATCTGCAGAATGTGTGCAGAGCCCACAAAGAGTCATATAACCATGTATGGGAGCAAGTAATGAATGTGGATGACATACAAAAATCTTGCGCAGAACAAAGGGGTGGAACTAGGTGATATTTTGATATAAGGAAGATGCAAGCTGAAGTATTTTATACTGAATTTGCCATAATGAAGGCAACAAATGTAGGGGACTTACAAAGCAGAGCATTAGTTGAAGAATGTTTTGTAAGGAAAATGAATCTAACCGCAGCATTCAATAAAGGTTGTAGCATACTTATCGACTCTACTGGAAGTGGTGGGAGAGTCACGATTTCTCGGGTAGTGCCCAGCACCCTCAAAACAGTGGCTGCATCTCACACATTCCGCTCCCACTTCCTAGTGAAGGGAGCAGGATGGGGAGATAGGAGTAGGAATTGCCAGTCCGTAGGTAGACACGAATGAAATGTAGGGGTAGGTCAGTTTTGGGGCAAGACCAGTAAGGAGGCTACTACAATAATCAATGCTGGAGGATTATGGGTCTGAAGGGAGCAAATCAAAGGCTTGGCATCTGGGTCAAAAACCATGCTGCACTGCAGGGGGGGGGGGAGAAGTAACAGGTGCAGAGAGAGTTCGATGTGGAAGAGGCTGTCCTGTATTTGTGGTCTGTCCAGGTCCAAAGTGATCTGCTTTTTCTACGTTGTTCCCACCTCAGAATCAGCCCGTTAGTGCAAGAATTAGAGTCTTTACAGTGTAATGTGCGAGATATGGGTGTATTGTGTTTCTTTGCTGTATGTAACAGGATTTTGGAAACAGGTTGTATATGGGGAACAAAGAAAAATTGTGAGACAAAACTGACACCTAGGTGATAAGTTTAAGGGGTAGCAATATAGGCAAATGCGGGGGGGGGGGGGGGGGGGGGTTGCCCGTAAACACCCCTCCTCTTGGCAAATGGCTCAACAATAGCAATGATATATAGTACGATTACCAGAACCGCCCGCAAACCATGCAGAAGGGACAGAGCGGAGCTGCTGCAGATGCCCAGTGGTACCAGCTTCCTCTACCAAGTTTGCTGAGTGTGTGGATCTGAGTCCTCATATAGTGCACTGGACCAGAGAGCAGCTATTAGGAAGAAGAGACAGGAGCCTTACTAAGAGGTGGGAGAATATGCTTAGAAAGTGTAGCACTGGTTCTATTATGTTTGTGTATTTATAATTGTATGTTTAACCTCTTCCTGGCCACTTATCTTATTTACTGTATATGATTTATATGTTTGATACAGCCTATACGATAGACAATCTATAGTGTTAAATATTAATACTGTATTCCATACAGTTTGCAGTGCATAAAAGACCATTGTTTACATTAATGTCCAGGGTTGTTACTAGGTCCTTCTACCGCTCCCCCAGACTCCAGCACTTGCTCCAATTTTCCGCAGAGTGGCAGATTGTAAATTGCATTTGGAAACCCCCCTCTAGAAATCCTGCGTTTGCCACTGGGTAGCGATTACGGTCTTGTTGTTAGCAGAAGAGGAGAGGTCAGGTAGGCATCTTCTGTTGGCTGGTAGGAATACTAAAAGGATGAATATGAGGTGGCGAGGGGTCAAGGGGTCATCTAGTATGTGACATGGGCCAACACAGATGGGGAGAGATCTGGAGAGGATAGCTATATTTGGGAATCATCCGCAGAGAGATGATAATGAAGTCTGAAACGGCGGATAAATTTGCCAAGAGACGTGGCATAAACAGAGAACCTTGCGGTTCTCCATCTGATAGAGGTAGGGAAGAGGAGGTGGATCCAGAAAAGAAAACACTTTAGGAGCCATTTGATAAGTAGGATGAGAACCAGGACAGGCCATTGTCCTGAAGAGTTACCGGATGGAAACTCGACAGTCATTATGTCGACAGGGTCAAAAAGGTTGACAGTGTCTGCAGTCAACACAATAAATGGTCAACACATGAAGAGTAGAGTTCCAGGACAATGAGGAGTAATGGCCTTATAAAAGTGGTAACACCATTCACTTACCTAAAGCTGGGTACACACTTGTTTAATCACCGGCTGATCGGGTCAACACTCCCGATCAGCTGGGCTGTGTGTGTATACAGCTGTGACCGTCCACTTATACAATGGACAGCCCGTACTTCAGATATCGGGAGAGTGGGCAGACTATTGTATAAATGTGTACCCACCTTTAGTCAGTGCTCTGTGTCTCTGGAGTGTTGGGAACGAAGGTCTGACTGAGGCTGGCCCAGTAGGTTGTGTGAGAGAAGAAAGTGTGCGAGAAGGATGCAGAGAATCTCTCAAGCAGCTTGGAGGGGCACTGGATCTGAGAGATGGGATGGTCACCTGAGACACTAGTTAGGGTCAGAATTTATTTTGTCAGAATAGTAATCACTGCACTCTGGAAAAATGATGGACCTATACCGGTAGAGAGTTAATAGTACAGATTTTTGGTAGAGTTGGGGATCAGGAGGAGAGATAGTAGTGTAGGAAGATGAGGAAAGAGTAGATACTTCATTTGTGGTATCAAATGAAGAGAAGGTGGTAGAGAGCTCAGGGAAGGAACCGAGCAGATGATAGGCTGAGAAAGAGGAAACCATCTCATGTCCTTGAGGTAGGGAGCAAGATCTTGGGCAATGATGGTATTAGCGACAGGAATGAGAACTTAAACGTTCTAAAAAGGCATTTGGGGTTAAAAGCCTATGCAGAGATAAGATTGGAAATATGTATGTTTGGCAGTATCTAGAGCAAGGTGCCAGGAATGGTAGATAGCAGTACATATGTGGGCAAGTCATTTGAAGTACTTATGAATAATGTTCTGCTTTACAGAAAAGTTTTTGAAGATGTCCTGTTACTTTAAAGTGTCATGGCTGACACTGCTATCGACATGAAGCATGGAAAGCAGCTGGAGCCACTTCATCAATGGCCATTGTAAGGTTTGGTTAAGATGTGGTGCAGCAATAGATGGAGAACTAGCTCTGGGAACTTTGTTTTGGTGTGACTGCCCACAGTTCGGTCTGTTGGTGAACGTTCTATCAATATTATAAGCTAAAGGTTAGTCAATGTATGAACACTCCATTGATCTGAATGGCCACAGGTGGGGCAGACTGTGAATGGTGTCCATCCATATAAGTTGAACGTTGGTCAGTGTATGAACACTCGTTGATCTGATTGGCCACAGACTGGCCTATCCATGTGAATTGTCCAGTGATTTGACTGGATATTGGTTAGCAGGTCTGTGAATAATTTATTGATACGATAGGCTACAGGGTGGCCAGTGAGTGTACGTTCTATTGATCCGACTGTTCACAGAGCTAAACTAACCTTTGGCCAATCTATTTATTTGTTTGGCTATTAATTAGTATAGCCCTGTAAAATGTTGAGTACATTTATAGATAAAGGATGCCCCAAGCCTTATCCATTATGTTTCTGGGGAGATCTGTTCCAGGCTACACTAGTGGGATTTCTAAGATTATTACAAACAGCACAGAGAGCCCAGTACCGAAGCAACATAATGAAGAGCACAGAGAGCCCAGTACCGGAGAGACATAATGAAGAGCACAGAGAGCCCAGTATCGGAGAGACATAATGATGAGCACAGAGAGCCCAGTACCGGAGAGACATAATGATGAGCACAGAGAGCCCAGTACCGGAGAGACATAATGAAGAGCACAGAGAGCCCAGTACCGGAGAGACATAATGAAGACCACAGAGAGCCCAGTACCGGAGAGACATAATGACGAGCACAGAGAGCCCAGTATCAGAGAGACATAATGATGAGCACAGAGAGCCCAGTACCGGATACACATAATGAAGAGCACAGAGAGCCCAGTACCGGAGAGACATAATGATGAGCACAGAGAGCCCAGTACCGGAGAGACATAATGAAGAGCACAGAGAGCCCAGTACCGGAGAGACATAATGACGAGCACAGAGAGCCATAAAGAAGAGCACAGAGCCATAATGAAGAGCACAGAGAGCCTGGTACCTGAGAGACACAACGAAGAGCACAGAAACTCTGGTATGTGGGAAACATAGTGAAGAGCACAGGGAGCCCAGTACTTCAGAGACATAATAAATAGCACAGAGCTCAGTATCAGAAACATAACAAAGAGCGCAGTGCTTTTGATACTTGAGAGACATAACTAAGAACACAGAGAGTGCAATACCTGAGAGAAATAACGAACAGCACAGAGAGTGCAATAGCTGAGAGACATAATGAGGAGCACAGAGAGCTTGATATAATGAAGAGCACAAACAGTCCAATACCTTAGAGACATACCGAAGAGCACAGACAGCTTGGTACCTGAGAGACATAACAAAGAGCAGAGAGAGTCCGGAACCTGAGAGACATAATAAAGAGCACAAAGAGCCTGATACCGGAGAGACATAATGAAGAGAACAGAGAGCCTGGTATCACAGACATAATGAAGAGCACAGAGAGTCCATATCTGAGTGACATAATGGGAGCACAGAGAGCTTGGTAGCTGAGAGACATAATGAAGAGCACAGAAAGCTTTATGCTTGATATAACGAAGAGCACAAACAGTCCAATACCTTAGAGACATACCAAAGGGCACAGGGAGCTTGGTACCTGAAAGACATAACAAAGAGCACAGAGAGTCCGGATCCTGAGAGACATAATGAAGAGCACAGAGAGCCTGATACTTAGAGACATAATGGGGTGCATAGAGAACATGATACATGAGAGACATAATGGAGAGCACAGAGCATGATGCCTGAGAGACCTAATGAAGAGCACAGAGAGCTTAGTATATGAGAGACATAATGAGGAGCAGAGAGAGCCTGGTATCTGAGAGACATAATGAGGAGCAGAGAGAGCCCAGTATCTGAGAGACATAATGAGGAGCAGAGAGAGCCTGGTATCTGAGAGACATGATGAGGAGCACAGAGAGCCCAGTATCTGAGAGACGTAATGAGGAGCAGAGAGAGCCTGGTATCTGAGAGACATAATGAGGAGCAGAGAGAGCCTGGTATCTGAGAGACATAATGAGGAGCACAGAGAGCCCAGTATCTGAGAGATGTAATGAGGAGCACAGAGAGCCCAGTATCTGAGACATAATGAAGAGCATAGAGAGTCCATATCTGAGAGACATAATGAGGAGCACAGAGGGCCTGGTATCTGAGAGACATAATGAAGAGCATAAAGAGCCTGGTGTCGGAGAGACATAATGAAGAGCACAGACAGCCCGGTATCTGGGAGACATAAGGAGGAGCACAGAGAGCCTGGTGCCTGAGAGACATAATAAAGAGCAGAGAGAGCCTGGTGCCTGAGAGACATAATGAAGAGCACAGAGAGCCTAGTATCAGAGACATAATGAAGAGCATAGAGAGTCCGGTATCTGAGATACATAATGAAGAGCATAGAGAGCCTGGTGTCTGAGACACACAATGAAGGGCACAGAGCTTGATGCCTGAAAGACATCACGAAAAGCACAAAGAGCCTGGAGCCTGAGCTAGTTCAACACATACTTGTGAATAGAAGCCAGCCCTGCTGCTGGCCACAAGCGTCACCAAAAACATGTCCGACATTCTTAGAGAATGTAACCGGCTGCCAAATAACTTGTATAATCAGCTACAGCATAGCAGGAAAAATACAGAACCATTGGAATTGCTGCAGGAACTTTTAACCTCTCTGCTAAAGTTTTCCTTGGCACGGTCGTCCTGAATCGGTGAGTGGAGAAGAGGTTTCAGAAGAAAGTCACGTTGGATACGTCGCCAAGATAAACGTGTTATGTCCAGAAATTGTGAAATGTAGAGGGGTGGGGGGGTTTAAAAATGACTATAGAATATAAACAAACACGGATGTCATGCAATCAACCTGTTCTTAGAATAGCCGGCAGATTGCCCTTTATGTAAGTTTGTAGGGAATTTGGGATATTTTTGTATTATTTGATGAAAAAAAGATGGTGATCTTGATTTCATCCCGTGTCACAACCTCATAAGAGGGCAACATATAGAGGAGGACTGAGTGAAGAAGAAAACTCCTGAACATCTTGCCCATCACAAGCTTCAGCTCATTACCACCAAGAAGAGTCGTGTACCCAAAAACCACAAAAAAAAACCAACCCAAAGGCCAACCAATCAAAACTGTAAATAAGAAACCCAACTCCATGGTTACCCATTAATTACCCTCGTCGCCACCACTGCCACGAATGGCTAGGAAGAACCTTGTCACAGTAAGTAGTCCACGGGTGTCGCAATGTTTTTGATTTTGGCCTATGTAGCCGAGTTACTGCATATAAGGCCTCAGTAAATTCCCACAGGGAAGAGGTCGACACGTCAGTAAAACGATATTCAGTTCAGCACAGTACAGGAGATTTCTCTCTATCGCTCCCACAGTCTTACAGTAAATATGTAAGTGATAAACAGGAACGCACCGAGAACATACTTCCCCTTCCGTGGGAACTGTGTATATCGGAGACTGAAGGGGAAGATGACATTTTCCAGCAATCTCACCCAGCTTCCTAAATTCTAACATATGTAGGTCAGCAATTTCTGCGGGGACTTTACGCTGAGGAAAGAAGACTGAGGCTGAGAAACGTGCCCTGTGATTTCCCATGGTACGGTCTAAACGAGGCTGCAGATAAACGCTCCGTTTCAATGCTGGCACGGACTTTAATAAACACAAACTGCATATAAACGAGGGCCCATTGCTTGGAGTATTGTATCATGTTAGACACAGAGATATACTGGATAGAGATAAACCGCCAGCCATACATGTCCGTCAGGGGCCGGGAACCTTGGGCTATATCAGTGTGGCGGCTAAAATCTATCCAAGCTCAGTATGCCAGTTATACATATATATGATTCTATTAACTGGATTAACAAACAAACCCAACGCATATTATTACTTCTAGAAAACCAGCCCATCAAAATGACGGAACGTAACATTAATATCAGCACCGGTGGGTGTGCTCCTCCGAGCACATCCAACACTTGAATTGCTCCGTCCGCCGCCATCTAGTGGCCGCCGGTGTGCAAAACACTTGAATTCACCCCATATTGGGGAGGAGCAGTGTCAGCCTTTTATTATATAGGACATCATATATTTCAAAGGACATAACTATGAAGTGGGGAGGGAACGGTGAGTGAGCTAGAATCAAAGGGTCCGTGGCAGCCGGCTATACCAATACACCGAAGTTAGGTAGTTTCAGCTGGCTAAATCACTCGGATCAGGCTTAATAGTACTGTTTGTTATCTGCAATTAAATTAAATTGCTCTTAAATCAGAAGACGTGTGAAACTTGATACTGTTCCGTGTGCCACATTTGGCGCGTATGACGGGGGTCGCTGACCCCTGGGTCTAAGTGAACAGAATTGAATTGCAAGCTTTCAAGACAACTTAGTTTACTTTCTCAAGCAAGACACCAAAGCAGCCTCAAATCCATCACATTACCTAATAAAGGGGGTCAGTGTCACTTGATCACCAATTTCCGTTTATTTTTTGGTATTTCAGGGTTTGCGATTCCTGGTTTTCATGGCAAATTAAAAATATCTGTGGAATGCATGATTATACCATAGAAAACTGACACACCCATATCACGCCCTTACGGCAGTCGCAATGAACGCACACTTTTTGTGAGTTTGCGCCCAATTCAGCCCTGGTATCAGCCAGACAAAAAAAAAAAAACACCAACACAAAATGCGAAAGAAGACACATACCCAGTAAATAAAATTACAGTCTCAAACTGCATTTAAGGCTGACACTGAGTAAGGACCAGTGAGTGGCGATCGGATCTATTCATGAATCAACGGTTGCTATGGGCAACTTCTCCCCTCTTTTACAGCTTCATGAATAGACCCCCATGTTTTCTCCTCATTACCGTGCATAATCTCTGCCATGAGCCGAATGAGTGCATATCCCCTTTATTAATTTACGCAACAGTCGCACATTTTACAGCGCACGCTGTAAAATGTGTGAGGTGAGGTAAAATGTGAGGTAGATGTGAGGTAAAATATGAGGTAGATGTGAGGTAAAAGAAGCATCGATACATCGCTGCACAGCGCCTTCGCGACCATTCCACTGGAACACTGCGGAGAATTGAATTGCCCCCAGAATTATTAAACACAACAACTATTAACACCCAGGAAAGATCCAAATGTGATTTTTATAACCAGAACCTAACAACAGTAGTGATGACTGATTAGTGAATGCATTATAAAAGCTATTCCGCCATACATTAAAGTGCAGCACGCAGGAAAGGCTGCCATACTGTGACTCCTGAGATTCACCTATTAATTAGCTAGGGGCCAGTAACAGAACATCTCATCACCTCCTGCCTCATTACCTCACTGTCGGCGCTAGACCAGTGTGCATTCAGAGGCGCCAGTCCACTGCCTCAGCACACAAAATGGCTGCCTCCACTGGATCTGCTTTCACCAACTGGAAGCCGGGTGAATGGGGCAGCACGTCACAGCACTGTGCACATATGTTAAAACAAATCTTAGCCAGGCAGTGATCTGTATATTTACAGATCGCTTTCCCAGGAATTTCCATGTAGAAAAGCACCACATAAGTGGCATTACACATGAAAAACTCCAGATAACAAGGTGAAGTCACGCCTGATTAATGGTCATGCAGCAAATGATGATTTACACAGTCTGCAGTTGCAGAATCCTCAGTGGGAGCAGCTAAGTTACAGTACTGAGTATTGCCTGGAGAGGGACGTACATAAAGAGTTTAGATTTGGTAAATGTGGAAACCCCCCCCGTAAGCGCTAAACAACTTCTCATGTAACTGTTCACAATTCAATTGCACAAACTGTATGCTAATAGATTTTGTGTCCTTATACAGCCATTATTTCCAACAGGGGAACATGTTTTCCCGGTTACTCAGCAAACAGTACAGGAGAAGCAGATGGAGAACCATGAAAGGCCACAATCGACAGGAGAGTCTCATTTCGGGAACACGACTATTTTAATACCTCTGGAAACTGACTTTTTTTTTTTTCATTCCATCGGCTGCCATGGTGCAGTTTGTTTATCAAATATTTTATTTCCAAGGAAATAGTCAAGTGAAGCAGAGGAGAAAGGGTTTTCTTGGAATTGTTCCTTCCTTAGGCCTTCAGGAGATTATCCTGTATCAGGCTTAGGCAGCTGGTAGCTCTTTTTGTAGTTGTGGAACTACAAGTCCTAGCATTCCATGCCAGCCTTGGGACTAGAAGCTGTTGAGCCATCACTTCCTTACTTTAGCATTTACTAGGTTTTTAACTCTTGGAGAAGGTCGTGATCTAATGATATACACATTTCCACAGCATGTCTTAGACTTATAGACCGCAACATCTGGAGAGGTGGAACGTGGAACGGACAAGCATTATGGCCATTTTCCCGGAGATGTGATCTATTGAGACTTGGGACCCATCATCAGAGACACTTCTTGGGAGGGGGTCTTATCTTTGCGGCTACTGATGATATGAGATAATGAGGACAACAGGCTATTTGCATATTGACCCCTCTCGTGCTTCATTCATGGTCAGTGTCCCGGCTGTATTAAGCCAAGCTGCCGCTGTCCAATCAGATTACACATCTCTCATTTCCATTGGCTTATTTAGCTGTAAGCGACGTATGTGGGGTGTTTGGGTTTAATAACATTTATATGGAAAAGGCAAATAGAAAATCTTCCCTCAGGTCTACAAAAAATTAACATTCACAGGCCTGACATATGCGGGATGCAAAAGTTGAACCTTAGGAATGTTAGCGACCCACCTGATGAGGTCACCTGACTGTGGTAGGTGGGCCCATATTTTCTGGCCAAAAATGATACCAAAAACTCAATTTGACTTCATGTTAAATATCAAAGTTTATTATAATTGTTCTGACTGCCAGTGTTCTTAGTGTTTAGAGTGTGTGTCTGCATTTTCTCTTTTCTCTCTGTGGCACTGCATGTCTTCGCATGGTAGTACCTCTTATAATATTTAGAATTAGGATGTCCAGTACAGCCCCCTCCCATACTTTGCACATACACTGGTCAGTGGTGCCAAAACTGTGCTAGCTTTTTGTTATTAAAAATACAAATCTGATTTAAAAAAAAAACAAATCTAAAATGATTTACTAATGGCAACACGTGTCCCTCATTCACATACGGTTGTAAGCTTGCGAGCAGGGCACTCCTACCTCTGTGTCTGTCTGTTTTTACCCAGTTTTGTTCTATTACTGTCATTCTAATTGTAAAGCGCAACGGAATATGCTGCGCTATATAAGAAACTGTTGATAAATAATAAGAAATAAATAAGGGTGCAAAAGCTCTACCACAAAGAAGAAAAATATGAAGTGTTAAGAATGTGACCCCACGTCCCGTAATCTACCGTACGCGTCCCCAGTAGTTGTATCATTTCCATGCAGCGGCTATCGCTAGATCACCACTAAATATCTGAATCTCGGCGTTTTTCTGCTAACTGGAAAATATTTGCACTGTGCGACCTCAGACTGTGGTCACAAAAACCACACGGGACCAAAGAATGCAGAAACGTACAGGAAAAGGGTCCTCTGGGCAGCGGCTCAAACATACCTTCGCTTTTATCTCTGGCGATCAGAGGGTTACAGATATTAAAAGAGAGAGAGAAAAATGTCTTTATTCAGCTAATATATGTCTAATCGGTCTTCCTTCCAAGAATTATAAATAGACATGAGAGGTTTTTTTCCTATGTAAGGCGTTCTGAGCCTTCTTCCCAGGAGCCAGATCTAGATTTCTGCAACCGCCGATCTGTTACAAAGCAATTGGACCAATATTTTTGCAGTTGCCGCTACCCCTGGAAGGGGGGTTATGGAAAGTCTGTCTTCCCGTATTGTGTTACGCTGTAGAATCTGACCTACAGCATCCACACCCCAGACAGCTGAAGGACAAAAGTGACTTTCTGCTGCGGGCAAAGAGACCCTCTAGCACAGTGATGGCTAACCTTGACACTCCAGCTGTTGTTGAACTACACATCCCAGCATGCCCTGCATCAGTTTTAGCACGGCCAAATAACAAAACCGTAGCAGGGAATGCTGGGATATGTAGTTCAACAACAGCTGGAGTGTCAAGGTTAGCCATCACTGATCTACCACCCTCCACTCCTTCTACGAAGTCCCACTGCGCCATCACTGCCATAAGATGGGGCTTATAGCAACGGAAGAGATCTCTAGGATTATATATTTACCTAACGGACTTCAAAATAAGTTATTAATTGGTTATACAGCAATTAGTATTGAAAGAGCTCCCAACACGTACCGAGCTTTAATGGAAGTAGATATTCTGGGATAAATTTCATTTAGCGTGCAGTCCCTGCGATCTGATGCAACGCGCACACCCAGGTATTACGGTACACAAAATATTACTTATTTCAGCACTGTGACATCACGGATTTCTAGGTTGCATCAATAATATATTGTGCCCCCAAGATGGCTGCCTCCCATGGTACTTTCATGGGTAGGAGGAACAGCCCACGCGGGATTCTGTGGGTATAAATTTAATGTACTTTGTGTTTCATATTTTGTATACACCCACTGCAGCGCGCCCAAGATGACGGTCTAATTTGCAATCTCCAGTAGCATGCTTTAGGGTTCTACTGCAGAAAAGTGTTAATAAATGATCATTATTATCGGTTCAATCCACAAAATAGCTGATCCCACTATGTGCCTGGTGACAGCACAAGTTCAAAGGGTGCAAAAATGAAATGGATAAACCATTTTGTGGTGCAAGGTGATGCATTTTTCCACATTCAGGGAATATACCATCTGCTTTTGCAGGAATACTGCAGTTTTATTTTACACTGAGATTAATAGCGGAATTAGGCCCTGTCCCTAACTATTCACTGCCAAATATTTTAAGTCACCTCTCCGCCCTCTGTGCACAACAAACATTTTTTTTGCAATCGCACCTTGTGGCTGACCACCATACAGCAGAGCTTACAAACAAAGCCATGTGATGGCACCAAGTTTTTGATTCCGATTTGGAAGTAAAGCAAAAAAAAAAAAGAAAAAAAAGCAGCAAGTAACTTTGGATCTGGAACAAACCATGTTGCAATGCAAGGGGAGCAAACACGTGTATATGTTTTCTGTGCAGGGTAAATACTGGCTGCTTTTGCATGAAGCCCACACATGCCGGACAGCTTTATTTTTACCCTGCAAGTTAGACTTCAGTTTGGACACACCTCACCCAACTCTAAAGGTGGGTACACACTGGCCGATATATATCGCGGGTCCGTCGGCCAGTGTGTACAGGCGATATGTCTGTGAACTCCGTTGTTCACAGACATATCGCGTCGGCCCCGCAGCACAGCTGACGGCCAATATATCTACCGATATATTGGCGCAACGCTGTGTGTGTACGGGCGGTTGGCCGACCGCCTGTAAACATGCTGCGGCAGCCGGCGGTGACTGACAGCTGAACTGGGCGGGCATGTGTACACGCCCACCCAGTTCATGACGTCAGTCCCCCGACCCATCCATAGATATATCTGCTGACCAATTGATCGGCAGATATATATATATCAGTGTGCACCCACCTTAACTCTCTCTGCACAGGTTACATCTGCCCCCCTGCAGTGCAGAAAGGTAATGCCCAGAAGCAGTTACTTGCTTCTGCTTTACTTCCAGATACGAATTGGCCTACTGACTTACTGCCCTTTTTCTGCATTTAAAATGTGCCTTGTAAGGATACTCAGCACCTAGCGTGGCCAATTTGCAGATCATTCTGTTTAACTTTTGAAGACATGAAATTGGAAAGTTTGTGATTTGCAGCCGTGCGGAAAAATACCAGCGTAGGTTACAATCAGGTGCCCAAAATACCATAGAGGAGGGGGTGCACGGGTACAGAGGACTGTACGCCCGCAGAGCGCCCACACACACTTTAATCAACAGTAATATGTTATTCTCTAAAGACGACCCTCTCCCTTAATAATTATTACATTGTGATGGTTGATGGAATCCAGCTGCAATTCGGAAATTAAAGACGTACGAAACCTAACCTACAGGACGCCTGATATGTAAAAGAACACGGCAGAACACTCAGACATATTAAGGTGGTTACACGGTATTTAATATTCCATGCAGAGGCGTGTGAAGCAGTTTTCTGTTGAGCGGATGATGTGTCCTTTAATGAGAATGCTGACGGGAAGTCTGCATGGGAGAAATATTGTACACCAATCACAGAGAGTCTCCAAGATCTTCAGTTCTGGTATAATATTACAACTTGTATAGATTTATTTAGTCTGGAACGTTAGCGTTCGTTATGTTCTATAAGCCGGTTTGTAGTTTAGGTCCTTTAAATAGGACCAGTCGTGTTACAGAGTAAAGTCCTGTCAGGTGAAGAATGTCCAGAGGGGGATTATATGGGCTCGGTTTACAAAACACGCTGGATTTACACAGAATAATTGCCGTTAGTTTGCACCGGTGTTTCTGGTTAGGCCAGTCACTGTACTTTACGATGCACGCCAACTCCACGCTGTCAGGAAATTGCGCCACATGTCTATGCGTGGAGATGGAAGCAGAAACTTGAAAGTTTTTAGGGCAAAAGTGTATTCGTCAAATCAGTTCCCCTCCATGCAGCGAATGATGGCCCTAAATATGATCTCCAAGCACAGCGTTATCTAGCTTCAATAATCTCACGCTGCAAAACGAAATCTCGTCTTCTGTGCGGTTCCGCTCGTCTTGTCTTTCTCCTTTACATACCAGCACATTAGGATTGTCATAATCGGGGTAATGAACTAAAGGATCAGCGAATAAGACGGCAGCAGACCGTCATGTGACAATGATTCTGAGGCGTGCGTACGGCGAGCGGGAGCCCGTCTCAGGCTGAACATTGGACATTAACATAAGGTAGTAAGTCCGGCTTCAGCGGCATCACACAAGTACAGTCACTGCGCATCGGACTCATAAGCTCATCTATATCCTATATAATAAAAGGCTAACGCTGCTCCTCACCTCTACGGGGGAATTCAAGTGTTGCATGCATCAGCGGCCTCTAGATGGCGTCTGTAGGAACAATTAAGAGTGTTGCTCCATCGGGTGCGCACAGACGCTGGCATTACTGCTATGCTGTTCCGTCATTTTGACGGGCTGGTAACTAGTGTGTGTGATATATATATATATATATTTTGCTGGCGAATGGTCCAAGCAGCCGGATCACCTGTGCCATCGCTGGCCATGGACTGGAAGATGACCGCGCACATTCTGATTGCATTTACACCTAATAACCAATTAGATAATTACTGGACTTTGCTGCGACATGGGGACAACAGACCAATATCGGATGCAGTATCGCGGCGTTTGCGGCTAGATCTATCACTAGCAGCGTACAGCATAACCTGGAAAGCAGCTGTATTAATACGAGACAGGTTTCTCAATCCGTGTGCTCCCTTTACAGTGATATACTGTCCCTTTATATCTTCCATTGCGTCCTCAGAGCCCCCGCTCCCCTCTCACCTCCGCTCTTTTCAGCATCTCCCATTTATTCAGTATTTTCATGGCAAACACTTTGCCGGTATTTTTCATCTTCACCACCGCAACCTGTGAGAGCAGAAACAGAAGACGATCAGTCAGTGTTAGGGGTTATTTCATCCATGTTAGTCAGATAGGACGTGAGCCAGGCAGGTATTATGCATCTAACTCTATATCCGGCTGGCTGCTTCCAGGTGTCCCCCTATATATCTCTACAGGTGCTTTAAGGGGCCGCTATACTGAAAACACGAGCTGCGTTACACACAGGCACAAATGCATTTACAAAATATATAGATGTTAAAGTCTCTCCTCAGAGCAAGATCTTATAGACTATTTATCAGTCCTGCCCAAACACGGGCTGACTCCATCTTGTTTAGGTGACCGGTAAATTTATACTTGAACATGAAGTCCCGCCCCTCCCCCAAGTGGTAAAATGGCTGCATCGCAGATTGACATCTCTACCCTAGACGCGGTCACCGGTTGGCTGGAAAAATACTGTGAGCAAATGCGCCACTGAGAGCGCGTGTATTGCAAACGGCGGACAGAACCCTCACGTTGTCAACTATTTGCTGTATTTACCTCATCTGCTTTATGTATGCTGCATTATCCTTATCTACATCGCTTGTCGGTAATACTACAATACATAACACTGTACAGAGCACTGAGGTATTCAAGATAAGCAAGCTACTTTTAGTTTTATTCTTTTTTTTATTTTAATTAAGGAAAAAGGAAGCAGGTCTCTAAAAATATTTTCCACTAATAAAATTCCCTCCTTCATTCCGCGCAGATCAGTGATGTTCCAACATTTCCACTGCACATGCAGACCGGACCACAACAGAAAAAAAGGGATAAGGAGGAGGAAGCTGGGAGCCGCAAATTAAAAGTTGGAGGGGCCACATCTGGCCCTATGCATCATACAAAAATGCACGTGAGCAGTCACGCA
Organism: Pseudophryne corroboree; assembly: GCF_028390025.1. Classification (NCBI taxonomy): domain Eukaryota; kingdom Metazoa; phylum Chordata; class Amphibia; order Anura; family Myobatrachidae; genus Pseudophryne; species Pseudophryne corroboree. The sequence continues at coordinate 909,710,021 of NC_086447.1, forward strand.
CCAGGTTGCATTAAACAATATAACACTTCCATACAAAAAGAAAACGGTTACTTCTAGAAGGTGCATTGGCTGAATAACAACGTAAGAAAAATAAGAATTTACTTACCGATAATTCTATTTCTCGGAGTCCGTAGTGGATGCTGGGGTTCCTGAAAGGACCATGGGGAATAGCGGCTCCGCAGGAGACAGGGCACAAAAAAGTAAAGCTTTTACCAGATCAGGTGGTGTGCACTGGCTCCTCCCCCCATGACCCTCCTCCAGACTCCAGTTAGGTACTGTGCCCGGACGAGCGTACACAATAAGGGAGGCAATTTGAATCCCGGGTAAGACTCATACCAGCCACACCAATCACACCGTACAACTTGTGATCTAAACCCAGTTAACAGTATGATAACAGAAAGAGCCTCTTAAAGATGGCTCCTTAACAATATAACCCGAATTTGTTAACAATAACTATGTACAGTATTGCAGATAATCCGCACTTGGGATGGGCGCCCAGCATCCACTACGGACTCCGAGAAATAGAATTATCGGTAAGTAAATTCTTATTTTCTCTATCGTCCTAAGTGGATGCTGGGGTTCCTGAAAGGACCATGGGGATTATACCAAAGCTCCCAAACGGGCGGGAGAGTGCGGATGACTCTGCAGCACCGAATGAGAGAATTCCAAGTCCTCTTTTGCCAGGGTATCAAATTTGTAGAATTTTACAAACGTGTTTTCCCCCGACCACGTAGCTGCTCGGCAGAATTGTAATGCCGAGACCCCTCGGGCAGCCGCCCAAGATGAGCCCACCTTCCTTGTGGAATGGGCCTTAACAGATTTAGGCTGTGGCAGGCCTGCCACAGAATGAGCAAGTTGAATTGTGTTACAAATCCAACGAGCAATCGTCTGCTTAGAAGCAGGGGCACCCAACTTGTTGGGTGCATATAGTATCAACAGCGAGTCAGATTTTCTGACTTCAGCCGTCCTTGAAATGTATATTTTTAAGGCTCTGACAACGTCCAACAACTTGGAGTCCTCCAAGTCGCCAGTGGCCGCAGGCACCACAATAGGTTGGTTCAGGTGAAACGCTGATACCACCTTAGGGAGAAAATGCGGACGAGTCCTCAGTTCTGCCCTATCCGAATGGAAGATTAGATAAGGGCTTTTATAAGATAAAGCTGCCAATTCAGATACTCTCCTGGCGGAAGCCAGGGCCAGTAACATAGTCACTTTCCATGTGAGATATTTAAAATCCACCTTTTTCAATGGTTCAAACCAATGGGATTTGAGGAAATCTAAAACTACATTTAGATCCCACGGTGCCACCGGAGGCACCACAGGAGGCTGTATATGCAGTACTCCTTTAACAAAAGTCTGTACCTCAGGAACTGAGGCCAATTCTTTTTGGAAGAATATTGACAGGGCCGAAATTTGAACCTTAATAGATCTCAATTTGAGACCCCTAGACAATCCTGATTGTAGGAAATGTAGGAAACGACCCAGTTGAAATTCCTCCGTCGGAACACTCCGATCCTCGCACCACGCGACATATTTTCGCCAAATGCGGTGATAATGTTTCGCGGTGACTTCCTTCCTTGCCTTAATCAAGGTAGGAATGACTTCTTCTGGAATGCCTTTCCCTTTTAGGATCTGGCGTTCAACCGCCATGCCGTCAAACGCAGCCGCGGTAAGTCTTGAAAGAGACAGGGACCCTGTTGTAGCAGGTCCCTTCTCAGAAGTAGAGGGCACGGGTCGTCCGTGACCAACTCTTGAAGTTCCGGGTACCAAGTCCTTCTTGGCCAATCCGGAGCCACTAGTATTTCTTACTCCTCCTCACCGTATAATCTTCAATACCTTTGGTATGAGAGGCAGAGGAGGAAACACATATACTGATTTGTACACCCAAGGTGTTACCAGTGCGTCCACAGCTATTGCCTGTGGATCTCTTGACCTGGCGCAATACTTGTCCAGTTTCTTGTTGAGGCGAGACGCCATCATGTCTACCATTGGTCTTTCCCAACAGTTTATTAGCATGTGGAAGACTTCTGGATGAAGACCCCCCTCTCCCGGGTGTATATCGTGTCTGCTGAGGAAGTCTGCTTCCCAGTTGTCCACGCCCGGGAAGAACACTGCTGACAGTGCTATTACGTGATTCTCCGCCCAGCGAAGAATCTTGGCAGCTTCTGCCATTGCACTCCTGCTTCTTGTGCCGCCCTGTCTGTTTACATGGGCGACCGCCGTGATGTTGTCCGACTGAATCAACACCGGTTTTCCTTGCAGGAGTGGTTCCGCCTGGCTTAGAGCATTTTAGATTGCTCTTAGTACCAGAATGTTTATGTGAATAGACTTTTCCAGGTTCGTCCATACCCCCTGGAAGTTTCTTCCTTGTGTGACTGCTCCCCAACCTCTCAGGCTGGCGTCCGCGGTCACCAGGATCAAATCCTGTATGCCGAATCTGCGGCCCTCCAATAGATGAGCCTTTTGCAACCACCACAGAAGATATACCCTTGTCCTTGGCGACAGGGTTATTCGCAGGTGCATCTGAGGATGCGACCCTGACCATTTGTCCAACAGATCCCTTTGGAAAATTCTTGCATGGAATCTGCCGAATGGAATTGCTTCGTAAAAAGCCACCATTTTTCCCAGGACTCTTGTGCATTGATGTACAGACACCTTTCCTGGTTTTAGGAGGTTCCTGACAGGTCGGATAACTCCTTGGCTTTTTCCTCGGGAAGAAAAACCTTTTTCTGAACCGTGTCCAGAATCATCCCTAGGAACAGCAGACGTATCGTCGGAAAACAGCTGCGATTCTTGGAATATTTAGAATCCAGTCGTGCCGTCGAAGAACTACTTTAGATAGTGCTCTTCCGACCTCCAACTGTTCTCTGGAACTTGCCCTTTTTAGGTCGTGCAAGTAAGGGATAATTTAGATGCCTTTTTTCTTTGAAGAAACATCTTTTCGGCCATTACCTTGGTAAAAAGGCCCGGGGTGCCGTGGATAATTCAAACGGCATCGTCTGAAACTGATATTGACAGTTCTGTACCACGAACCAGAGGTACCCTTGATGAGAAGGACAAATTTTGGACATGGAGGTAATCCTTGATGTCCAGGGACACCATATAGTCCCCTTTTTTCCGGTTCGCTATCACTGCTCTGAGTGACTTTATCTCGATTTGAACCTTTTATGTAAGTGTTCAAAACATTTTAGATTTAGACTATGTGTCACCAAGCCGTCTGGCTTCAGTACCACAATATAGTGTGGAAAAATAATACCCTTTTCCTTGTCGTAGGAGGGGTACTTTGATTATCACCTGCTGGATATACAGCTTGTGAATTGTTTCCAATGCTGCCTCCCTGTCGGAGGGAGCCGTTGGTAAAGCAGACTTCAGGAAGCTGCGAGGAGAAGATGTCTCGACTCTCCAATCTTTACCCCTGGGATAATACTCGTACGATCTAGGGGTCAACTTGCGAGTGATCCCACTGCGCCCTGAGACTCTTGAGACTACCCCCCCACCTTGAGTCCGCTTGCACGGCCCCAGCGTCATGCTGAGGACTTGGCAGACGCGGTGGAGGGCTTCTTTTCCTGGGAAAGGGCTGCCTGCTGCAGTCTACTTCCCTTACCTCTATGTCTGGGCAGATATGACTGGCCTTTTGCCTGCATGCCCTCATGGGAAAGGAAAGATTGAGGCTGAAAAGACGGTGTCTTTTTTAGCTGAGATGTAACTTGGGGTAAAAAAGTTTGGATTTCCCAGCTGTTGCTGTGGTCCCCAGGTCCGATGGACCGACCCCCAAATAACTCCTTCCCTTTATACAGCAATACTTCCATCTGCCGTATGGGATCTGTATCACCTGACCACTGTCGTGTCCCTGACATCTTCTGGGAGATATGGACAACGCACTTATCTTGATGCCAGAGAGCAAATATCCCTCTGTGCATCTCACATACATATATATAGAATGCATCCTATTAAATGCTCTACATGAATAAAATATTTTCAGTCAGGGAATCCGACCAAGCCAACCCAGCACTGCATCTCCAGGCTGATGGCGATCGCTGGTCGCAGTATAACCACCGTATGTGTGTATATACTTTTTAGGATATTTTTCCAGCTTCCTATCAGCTGGCTCCTTGAGGGCGGCCGTATCTGGAGACGGTAACGCCACTTGATAAGCGTGTGAGCGCCTTATCACCCTAAGGGGTGTTTCCCAACGTACCCTAATTTCTGGCGGGAAAGGGTATAACGCCAATATTTGCTATCGGGGTAACCCTACGCATCATCACACACTTCATTTTATTTTATCTGATTCAGGAAAAACTACAGGTAGTTTTTTCACTCCCACATAATACCCTTTCTTGTGGTACTTGTAGTATCAGAAACACGTAACACCTCCTTCATTGCCCTTAACGTGTGGCCCTAATGAGAAATACGTTTGTTTATTCACCGTCGACACTGTATTCAGTGTCCGTGTCTGTGTCTGTGTCGACCGACTGAGGTAAATGGGCGTTTTTAAAACCCCTGACGGTGTTTCTGAGACGCCTGGACCGGTCCTAATAGATTGTCGGCCGTCTCATGTCGTCAACCGACCTTGCAGCGTGTTGACATTCTCACGTAATTCTCTAAATAAGCCATCCATTCCGGTGTCGACTCCCTAGAGAGTGACATCACCATTACAGGCAATTTCTCCGCCTCCTCACCAACATCGTCCTCATACATGTCGACACACACGTACCGACACACAGCACACATCTGACAGAGGACAGGACCCACTAGCCCTTTGGGGAGACAGAGGGAGAGTCTGCCAGCACACACCAAAAACGCTATAATTATATAGGGACAACCTTATATAAGTGTTTCTCCCTTATAGCATCTTTTATATATATACAATATCGCCAAAATCAGTGCCCCCCCTCTCTGTTTTAACCCTGTTTCTGTAGTGCAGTGCAGGGGAGAGCCTGGGAGCCTTCTCTCCAGCTTTTCTGTGAGAGAAAATGGCGCTGTGTGCTGAGGAGATAGGCCCCGCCCCTTTTTCGGCGGCCTCGTCTCCCGCTATTTTTGAAGTTAGGCAGGGGTTAAATATCTCCATATAGCCTCTGTGGGCTATATGTGAGGTATTTTTTGCCTCTAATAAGGTTTTTATTTGCCTCTCAGAGCGCCCCCCCCAGCGCTCTGCACCCTCAGTGACTGTTGTGTGAAGTGTGCTGAGAGGAAAATGGCGCACAGCTGCAGTGCTGTGCGCTACCTTTATGAAGACTCAGGAGTCTTCAGCCGCCGATTTTGGACCTCTTCTCTCTTCAGCGTCTGCAAGGGGGCCGGCGGCGCGGCTCCGGTGACCATCCAGGCTGTACCTGTGATCGTCCCTCTGGAGCTAGTGTCCAGTAGCCAAGCAGCAAATCCACTCTGCACGCAGGTGAGTTCACTACTTCTCCCCTAAGTCCCTCGTTGCAGTGATCCTGTTGCCAGCAGGACTCACTGTAAAGTAAAAAACCTAAGCTAAACTTTCTCTAAGCAGCTCTTTAGGAGAGCCACCTAGATTGCACCCTTCTCGTTCGGGCACAAAATCTAACTGGAGTCTGGAGGAGGGTCATGGGGGGAGGAGCCAGTGCACACCACCTGATCTGGTAAAAGCTTTACTTTTTTGTGCCCTGTCTCCTGCGGAGCCGCTATTCCCCATGGTCCTTTCAGGAACCCCAGCATCCACTTAGGACGATAGAGAAAACATAATAACTTTTATTGGTATACTTTACATTATTAATGGACAACTGGCTTATACAAGTGAAATATGAAAACCATGATGGAAATTGGAGAATAAAGCAGAATAAAGCAATATTTACATATGCAGAGACCGGGGCCGCATGTAATGAAGTCTGGATTGGCCGTAATAAACTATCTTTCGGGTGACCAATGCATTATGCCAATACTAATAAGTAATTTTTTTTATAATTAAAATAAGATTTTACTCACCGGTAAATCTATTTCTCGTAGTCCGTAGTGGATGCTGGGGACTCCGTAAGGACCATGGGGAATAGCGGCTCCGCAGGAGACAGGGTACATCTAAGAAAGATTTAGGACTACCTGGTGTGCACTGGCTCCTCCCCCTATGACCCTCCTCCAGACCTCAGTTAGGATACTGTGCCCGGAAGAGCTGACACATTAGGGAAGGATTTTGAATCCCGGGTAAGACTCATACCAGCCACACCAATCACACCGTATAACTCGTGATATTATACCCAGTCAACAGTATGAATATAACAGAGCCTCTCCACAGATGGCTCAACAATAACCCTTTTAGTTAACAATAACTATACACAAGTAATGCAGACAAACCGCACTTGGGACGGGTGCCCAGCATCCACTACGGACTACGAGAAATAGATTTACCGGTGAGTAAAATCTTATTTTCTCTGACGTCCTAGTGGATGCTGGGGACTCCATAAGGACCATGGGGATTATACCAAAGCTCCCAAACGGGCGGGAGAGTGCGGATGACTCTGCAGCACCGAATGAGAGAACTCCAGGTCCTCCTCAGCCAGGGTATCAAATTTGTAGAATTTTGCAAACGTGTTTGCCCCTGACCAAGAAGCAGCTCTGCAAAGTTGCAAAGCCGAGACCCCTCGGGCAGCCGCCCAAGATGAGCCCACCTTCCTTGTGGAATGGGCCCTTACAGATTTAGGATGCGGCAGTCCAGCCGCGGAATGCGCCAGCTGAATTGTGCTACAAATCCAGCGAGCAATAGTCTGCTTAGAAGCAGGAGCACCCATCTTGTTGGGTGCATACAGGATAAACAGCGAGTCAGTTTTCCTGACTCCAGCCGTCCTGGAAACATAAATTTTCAGGGCCCTGACTACGTCCAGTAACTTGGAATCCTCCAAGTCCCTAGTAGCCGCAGGCACTACAATAGGTTGGTTCAAGTGAAAAGCTGACACCACCTTAGGGAGAAACTGAGGGCGAGTCCTCAATTCTGCCCTATCCATATGGAAAATCAAATAAGGGCTTTTACATGACAAAGCCGCCAATTCTGATACACGCCTGGCCGAAGCCAAGGCCAATAACATGACCACTTTCCACGTGAGATATTTTAGATCCACGGTTTTTAGTGGTTCAAACCAATGTGATTTTAGGAAACTCAACACCACGTTGAGATCCCAAGGTGCCACTGGAGGCACAAAAGGGGGCTGAATATGCAGCACTCCTTTTACAAATGTCTGAACTTCAGGTAGCGACGCTAGTTCTTTCTGGAAGAAAATCGACAGAGCCGAGATCTGTACCTTAATGGAGCCTAATTTCAGGCCCATAGTCACTCCTGTCTGTAGGAAGTGTAGAAATAGACCCAGTTGAAATTCCTCTGTTGGGGCCTTTTTGGCCTCACACCAAGCAACATATTTTCGCCATATGCGGTGATAATGTTTAGCGGTTATTTCTTTCCTGGCTTTTATCAGCGTAGGAATGACTTCTTCCGGAATGCCCTTTTCCTTTAGGATCCGGAATTCAACCGCCATGCCGTCAAACGCAGCCACGGTAAGTCTTGGAACAGACAGGGCCCCTGCTGTAGCAGATCCTGTCTGAGCGGTAGAGGCCATGGGTCCTCTGATATCAGGATTTTGGTACTTACCGATAAATCCCTTTCTCCGATTCCACAGGGGCCACTGGAGCGTAGTTACAATGGGGAAATAGTAGGCAGTAATTGGGAGCTGGCACTTTAAAATTCTCACACTGTGGCTAGCTCCTCCCCTACTATCTCCCCTCCAAGCCAGTCTACGTAAAACTGTGCCCGAGGAGAGCTGTAATATACAAACCGTAAGGTAGAGGAGGTTAATGACGCCCTGTAACCCAGGATAACACAAACCCAACCTGGAACAGAACCTAACAAACAACCGGCTAGCCCGAACTCAACAAGCAGTCATATGGTGATCTGCAAACCGTTAAGCAAAAAACAAGGAGGAACAGCGCTGGGCGGGCGTCCAGTCATTTCTTGAAGTTCTGGGTACCAAGCTCTTCTTGGCCCATCCGGAACCACGAGTATCGTTCTTACTCCTCTTTTCCTTATTATCCTCAGTACCTTGGGTATGAGAGGAAGAGGAGGGAACACATAAACCGACCGGAACACCCACGGTGTCACTAGAGCGTCCACCGCTATCGCCTGAGGGTCCCTTGACCTGGCGCAATATTTTTCTAGTTTTTTGTTTAGGCGGGACGCCATCATGTCCACCTGTGGTTTTTCCCAATGGTTTACTATCTGTTGGAAAACTTCTGGATGAAGTCCCCACTCTCCCGGGTGGAGGTCGTGTCTGCTGAGGAAGTCCGCTTCCCAGTTGTCCACTCCCGGAATGAACACTGCTGACAGTGCTAACACGTGATTTTCCGCCCATCGGAGAATCCTTGTGGCTTCTGCCATCGCCGCCCTGCTTCTTGTGCCGCCGTCGGTTTACATGGGCGACCGCCGTGATGTTGTCTGACTGGATCAGAACCGGTTGGTTTTGAAGCAGGGATTTTGCCTGACTTAGGGCATTGTAAATGGCCCTTAGTTCCAGAATATTTATGTGTAGGGAAGTCTCCTGACTCGACCATAGTCCTTGGAAGTTTCTTCCCTGTGTGACTGCCCCCCAGCCTCGAAGGCTGGCATCCGTGGTCACCAGGACCCAGTCCTGTATGCCGAATCTGCGGCCCTCCACGAGATGAGCACTCTGCAGCCACCACAAGAGAGACACCCTGGTCCGTGGAGACAGGGTTATCAGCCGATGCATTTGAAGATGCGATCCGGACCATTGGTCCAAGAGGTCCCACTGAAAAATTCTGGCATGGAACCTGCCGAATGGGATCGCCTCGTAGGAAGCTACCATCTTTCCCAGGACTCGTGTGCAGTGATGCACCGACACCTGTTTCGGTTTTAGGAGGCCTCTGACCAGAGATGACAGCTCCTTGGCTTTTTCCTCTGGGAGAAACACTTTTTTCTGGACTGTGTCCAGAATCAGTCCCAGGAACAGTAGGCGTGTCGCAGGAACCAGCTGTGACTTTGGAATATTCAGAATCCAACCATGCTGGTGTAGCACCTCCTGAGATAGTGCTACGCCCACTAACAACTGCTCTCTGGATCTCGCTTTTATCAGGAGATCGTCCAAGTATGGGATAATTAAAACTCCCTTTTTTCGAAGGAGTATCATCATTTCGGCCATTACCTTGGTAAATACCCTCCGTGCCGTGGACAGGCCGAATGGCAACGTCTGGAATTGGTAATGACAATCCTGTAGCACAAATCTGAGGTACTCCTGGTGAGGATGGTAAATGGGGACATGTAGGTAAGCATCCTTGATGTCCAGAGATACCATGTAATCCCCCTCTTCCAGGCTTGCAATAACCGCCCTGAGCGATTCCATCTTGAACCTGAATTTTTTTAGATATGTGTTCAAGGATTTTAAATATAAAATGGGTCTCACCGAACCGTCCGGTTTCGGTACCACAAACATTGTGGAATAGTAACCCCGTCCCTGTTGAAGTAGGGGCACTTTAACTATCACCTGCTGGGAGTACAGCTTGTGAATTGCCTCTAATACAGCCTCCCTGTCTGAGGGAGTCGTTGGTAAGGCAGATTTGAGGAAACGGCGGGGGGGTAATGTCTCGAATTCCAGCTTGTACCCCTGAGATACCACTTGAAGGATCCAGGGGTCCACTTGTGAGCGAGCCCACTGATTGCTGAAATGTTTGAGACGGGCCCCCACTGTACCTGGCACCGCCTGTTGAGCCCCAGCGTCATGCGGTGGACTTAGCTGATGAAGCGGGGGAGGACTTGTGTTCCTGGGAACTGGCTGAATGCTGCAGCTTTTTCCCCCTACCTCTGCCTCTGGGCAGAAAGGACGCGCCTCTACCTCGCCTGTTCTTTTGGGGACGAAAGGACTGCACCTGATAATACGGTGCTTTCTTTGGTTGTGAGGGGACATGTGGTAAGAAAGCTGACTTCCCAGCCGTTGCTGTGGACACTAGGTCCGAAAGACCATCCCCAAACAACTCCTCACCCTTGTAAGGCAAAACTTCCATGTGCCTTTTAGAATCTGCATCTCCTGTCCACTGCCGGGTCCATAACCCTCTTCTGGCAGAAATGGACAGCGCACTGATTTGAGATGCCAGCCGGCAAATATCCCTCTGTGCATCTCTTATGTAAAAGACTGCGTCTTTAATATGCTCTATGTTAAGCAATATAGTGTCCCTGTCTAGGGTGTCAATGTTTTCTGACAGGGATTCCGACCACGCCGCTGCAGCACTGCACATCCAGGCTGAAGCAATAGCTGGTCTCAGTATAACACCAGTGTGTGTATATATAGCTTTCAGGAGAGCCTCCTGCTTTCTATCAGCAGGCTCCTTTAGGGCGGCCGTATCCGGAGACGGTAGTGCCACCTTTTTTGACAAACGTGTGAGCGCTTTATCCACCCTAGGTGGTGTTTCCCAACGTGACCTATCCTTTGGCGGGAAAGGGTACGCCATTAGTAATCTTTTTGAAATCACCAATTTTCTATCGGGGGAAGCCCATGCTACCTCACACACATCATTTAATTCTTCAGAAGGGAGAAAAACTACTGGAAGTTTTTTCTCCCCAAACATACCCTTTTTTGTGGTACCTGGGGTTACATCAGAAATGTGTAAAACATTTTCATTGCCTCAATCATTTAACGAGTGGCCCTAGTGGACATTACATTTGCGTCATCGTCGTCGACACTGGTATCAGTATCCGTGTCGACATCTGTGTCTGCCATCTGAGGTAGCGGGCGCTTCAAAGCCCCGGATGACCTTTGAGACGCCTGGGCAGGCACGAGCTGAGAAGCCGGCTGTCCCACATTTGGCATGTCGTCAAATTTTTTATGTAAGGAGTCGACTCTTTCGCGTAATTCCTTCCACAAGTCCATCCACTCAGGTGTCTGCCCCGCAGGGGGTGACAACACATTTATAGGCACCTGCTCCTCCTCCACATCAGCCTCCTCATCAAACATGTCGACACAGCCGTACCGACACACCGCACACACACAGGGAATGCTCTGATAGAAGACAGGACCCCACAAAGCCCTTTGGGGAGACAGAGGGAGAGTATGCCAGCACACACCAGAGCGCTATATAATACAGGGATTAACTAAATTATATCCCCTTATAGCTGCTGTATACTTATATTGCGCCTAAATTTGTGCCCCCCCCTCTCTTTTTTACCCTTTCTGTAGCGTAGTCTGCAGGGGAGAGCCAGGGAGCTTCCTTCCAGCGGAGCTGTGAGGGAGAAATGGCGCCAGTGTGCTGAAGGAGATAGCTCCGCCCCCTTTTCGGCAGACTTTTCTCCCGCTATTTTCTGTATTCTGGCAGGGGTAATTATCACATATATAGCCTCTGGGGCTATATATTGTGATATTTTTGCCAGCAAAGGTGTATATATTGCTGCTCAGGGTGCCCCCCCCTAGCGCCCTGCACCCTCAGTGACCGCAGTGTGAAGTGTGTATGAGGAGCAATGGCGCACAGCTGCAGTGCTGTGCGCTACCTTGGAGAAGACTGATGTCTTCAGCCGCCGATTTTCCGGACTCTTCTTGCTTCTGGCTCTGTAAGGGGGCCGGCGGCGCGGCTCCGGGACCGAACATCAATGGACGGTTCCATGCGGTCGATCCCTCTGGAGCTAATGGTGTCCAGTAGCCTAAGAAGCCCAAGCTACCACCAGTTAGGTAGTTTCGCTTCTTCTCCCCTTAGTCCCTCGGTGCAGTGAGCCTGTTGCCAGCAGGTCTCACTGTAAAATAAAAAACCTAAAATATACTTTCTTTCTAGGAGCTCAGGAGAGCCCCTAGTGTGCATCCAGCTCGAGCCGGGCACAGGATTCTAACTGAGGTCTGGAGGAGGGTCATAGGGGGAGGAGCCAGTGCACACCAGGTAGTCCTAAATCTTTCTTAGATGTGCCCAGTCTCCTGCGGAGCCGCTATTCCCCATGGTCCTTACGGAGTCCCCAGCATCCACTAGGACGTCAGAGAAATGCAAGTTATATTAGATGTAAGCTTGAGAGCAGGGCCCTCCTACCTCTATGACTGTTTGTTATTACCCAGTTTTGTAACATCATTGTTGCTTGCAATTGTAAAGTGCAACGGAATAAGCTGCGCTACATAAGAAAAGGTTAATAATAAGAATTTACTTACCGATAATTCTATTTCTCGTAGTCCGTAGTGGATGCTGGGAACTCCGTAAGGACCATGGGGATTAGCGGCTCCGCAGGAGACTGGGCACAAAAGTAAAGCTTTAGGACTACCTGGTGTGCACTGGCTCCTCCCCCTATGACCCTCCTCCAAGCCTCAGTTAGGATACTGTGCCCGGACGAGCGTACACAATAAGGAAGGATTTTGAATCCCGGGTAAGACTCATACCAGCCACACCAATCACACCGTACAACTTGTGATCTGAACCCAGTTAACAGCATGATAACAGAGGAGCCTCTGGAAAGATGGCTCACAACAACAATAACCCGATTTAGTTAACAATAACTATGTACAAATATTGCAGACAATCCGCACTTGGGATGGGCGCCCAGCATCCACTACGGACTACGAGAAATAGAATTATCGGTAAGTAAATTCTTATTTTCTCTGACGTCCTAGTGGATGCTGGGAACTCCGTAAGGACCATGGGGATTATACCAAAGCTCCCAAACGGGCGGGAGAGTGCGGATGACTCTGCAGCACCGAATGAGAGAACTCCAGGTCCTCCTCAGCCAGGGTATCAAACCTGTAGAATCTAGCAAACGTGTTTGCCCCTGACCAAGTAGCTGCTCGGCAAAGTTGTAAGGCCGAGACCCCTCGGGCAGCCGCCCAAGATGAGCCCACCTTCCTTGTGGAATGGGCTTTTACAGATTTTGGCTGTGGCAGGCCTGCCACAGAATGTGCAAGCTGAATTGTACTACAAATCCAACGAGCAATAGTCTGCTTAGAAGCAGGAGCACCCAGCTTGTTGGGTGCATACAGGATAAACAGCGAGTCAGATTTTCTGACTCCAGCCGTCCTGGAAACATATATTTTCAGGGCCCTGACTACGTCCAGCAACTTGGAGTCCTCCAAGTTCCTAGTAGCCGCAGGCACCACAATAGGCTGGTTCAGGTGAAACGCTGACACCACCTTAGGGAGAAAGGGAGGACGAGTCCTCAATTCCGCCCTGTCCGAAAGGAAAATCAGATAAGGGCTTTTACAGGATAAAGCCGCCAATTCTGACACGCGCCTGGCCGAAGCCAGGGCCAACACATGACCACTTTCCACGTGAGATATTTCAAATCCACAGATTTAAGTGGTTCAAACCAATGTGATTTTAGGAACCCCAAAACTACATTGAGATCCCAAGGTGCCACTGGAGGCACAAAAGGAGGCTGTATATGCAGCACCCCCTTGACAAACGTCTGAACTTCAGGAACTGAAGCCAGTTCTTTCTGGAAGAAAATCGACAGGGCCGAAATCTGAACCTTAATGGATCCTAATTTTAGGCCCATAGACACTCCTGTTTGCAGGAAATGCAGGAATCGACCCAGTTGAAATTCCTCCGTTGGGGCCTTCCTGGCCTCGCACCACGCAACATATTTCTGACAAATGCGGTGATAATTCTTTGCGGTCACATCCTTCCTGGCTTTGATCAGGGTAGGAATGACTTCTTCCGGAATGCCTTTTTCCTTCAGGATCCGGCGTTCAACCGCCATGCCGTCAAACGCAGCCGCGGTAAGTCTTGGAACAGACAGGGTCCTTGCTGGAGCAGGTCCCTTCTTAGAGGTAGAGGCCACAGGTCCTCTGTGAGCATCTCTTGAAGTTCCGGGTACCAAGTCCTTCTTGGCCAATCCGGAGCCACGAGTATAGTTCTTACTCCTCTCCGTCTTATAATCCTCAGTACCTTGGGTATGAGAGGCAGAGGAGGGAACACATACACTGACTGGTACACCCATGGTGTTACCAGAGCGTCCACAGCTATTGCCTGAGGGTCCCTTGACCTGGCGCAATACCTGTCCAATTTTTTGTTGAGGCGGGACGCCATCATGTCCACCTTTGGTTCTTTCCAACGGTTTACAATCATGTGGAAGACTTCTGGGTGAAGTCCCCACTCTCCCGGGTGGAGGTCGTGCCTGCTGAGGAAGTCTGCTTCCCAGTTGTCCACTCCCGGAATGAACACTGCTGACAGTGCTATCACATGATTTTCCGCCCAGCGAAGAATCCTTGCAGCTTCTGCCATTGCCCTCCTGCTTCTTGTGCCGCCCTGTCTGTTCACGTGGGCGACTGCCGTGATGTTGTCCGACTGGATCAGCACCGGCTGACCTTGAAGCAGAGGTCTTGCTTGGCTTAGGGCATTGTAAATGGCCCTCAGCTCCAGGATATTTATGTGAAGTGATGTCTCCAGGCTTGACCACAAGCCCTGGAAATTTCTTCCCTGTGTGACTGCTCCCCAGCCTCGCAGGCTGGCATCCGTGGTCACCAGGACCCAGTCCTGAATGCCGAATCTGCGGCCCTCTAGAAGATGAGCACTCTGCAACCACCACAGGAGAGACACCCTTGTCTTTGGTGACAGGGTTATCCGCTGATGCATCTGAAGATGCGATCCGGACCATTTGTCCAGCAGGTCCCACTGGAAAGTTCTTGCGGGGAGTCTGCCGAATGGGATTGCTTCGTAGGAAGCCACCATTTTTCCCAGGACCCTTGTGCATTGATGCACTGACACTTGGCCTGGTTTTAGGAGGTTTCTGACTAGTTCGGATAACTCCCTGGCTTTCTCCTCCGGGAGAAACACCTTTTTCTGGACTGTGTCCAGGATCATCCCTAGGAATAGAAGACGTGTCGTCGGGATCAGCTGCGATTTTGGAATATTGAGAATCCAACCGTGCTGCCGCAACACTACTTGAGATAGTGCTACCCCGACTACCAATTGTTCCCTGGATCTTGCCCTTATCAGGAGATCGTCCAAGTACGGGATAACTAAAACTCCCTTCCTTCGAAGGAGTATCATCATTTCGGCCATTACCTTGGTAAGGACCCGGGGTGCCGTGGACAAACCAAACGGCAGCGTCTGAAACGGATAGTGACAGTTCTGTACCAAAAACCTGAGGTACCCTTGGTGAGAAGGGTAAATTGGGACATGGAGGTAAGCATCCTTGATGTCCAAAGACACCATATAATCCCCTTCTTCCAAGTTCGCAATCACCGCTCTGAGTGACTCCATCTTGAATTTGAACCTGTGTATGTAAGTGTTCAAGGATTTCAGATTTAAAATAGGTCTCACCGAGCCGTCCGGCTTCGGTACCACAAACAGCGTGGAATAATACCCCTTTCCCTGTTGCAGGAGGGGTACCTTGATTATCACCTGCTGGGAATACAGCTTGTGAATGGTTTCCAATACCGCCTCCCTGTCGGAGGGAGACGTCAGTAAAGCAGACTTTAGGAAACGGCGAGGGGGAGTGCCTGAGTCCGCTTGTAAAGCCCCAGCGTCATGCTGAGGACTTGGCAGAAACGGGAGAGGGCTTCTGTTCCTGGGAACTGGCTGTTTGCTGCAGCCTTTTTCCTCTCCCTCTGCCACGGGGCAGAAATGAGGAGCCTTTTGCCCGCTTGCCCTTATGGGGCCGAAAGGACTGCGCCTGATAATACGGCGTCTTCTTATGTTGAGAGGCTACCTGGGGTAAAAATGTGGATTTCCCAGCCGTTGCCGTGCCCACCAGGTCTGTCAGACCTACCCCAAATAACTCCTCCCTTTTATAAGGCGATACTTCCATATGCCTTTTGGAATCAGCATCACCTGACCACTGTCTTGTCCATAACCCTCTTCTGGCAGAAATGGACAGCGCACTTACTCTTGATGCCAGTCGGCAAATATCCCTCTGTGCATCACGCATATATAGAAATGCATCTTTTAAATGCTCTATAGTCAGTAATATACTGTCCCTATCTAGGGTATCAATATTGTCAGTCAGGGAATCCGACCAAGCCACCCCAGCACTGCACATCCAGGCTGAGGCGATTGCTGGTCGCAGTATCACACCCGTGTGAGTGTATATACATTTTAGGATATTTTACTGCTTTCTGTCAGCAGGTTCCTTAAGGGCGGCCGTATCTGGGGACGGTAGTGCCACCTGTTTAGACAAGCGTGTGAGCGCTTTATTCACCCTAGGGGGTGTTTCCCAACGTGCCCTATCCTCTGGCGGGAAGGGGTATGATGCTAATAACTTTGTAGGAATTAACACACTTCATTTAATTCCTCAGATGCAGGAAAAACTACAGGCAGTTTTTTCTCACCCAACATAATACCCTTTTTAGTGGTACTGGTATTATCAGAAATGTGTAAAAACATTTTCCATAGCCTCAATCATGTAACGTGTGGCCCTACTGGAAGTCACATTCGTCTCTTAATCATCGACACTGGAGTCAGTATCCGTGTCGGCGTCTGTATCTGCCATCTGCGGTAACGGGCGTTTTAGAGCCCCTGATGGCTTTTGAGACACCTGGACAGGCACAGGCTGAGTAGCCGGCTGTCTCATGTCATCAATCTTTTGTAAAGAGCTGACACTGTCACGTAATTCCTTCCATAAGCTCAGCCACTCAGGTGTCGACTCCCTAGGGGGTGACATCTCCATTACAGGCAATTGCTCCGCCTCCACACCATTTTCCTCCTCATACATGTCGACACAATCGTACCGACACACAGCACACACACAGGGAATGCTCTGATAGAGGACAGGACCCCACTAGCCCTTTGGGGAGACAGAGGGAGAGTATGCCAGCACACACCAGAGCGCTATATATATACAGGGATAACCTTATATAAGTGTTTTTCCCCTTATAGCTGCTGTATTGTTATACTGCGCCTAATTAGTGCCCCCCTCTCTTTTTTAACCCCTTTCTGTAGTGTAGTAACTGCAGGGGAGAGCCAGGGAGCTTCCCTCCAACGGAGCTGTGAGAGAAAATGGCGCCAGTGTGCTGAGGAGATAGGCTCCGCCCCCTTCTCGGCGGCCTTTTCTCCCGTTTTTCTGTGGAATCTGGCAGGGGTTAAAATTCATCCATATAGCCCTGGGGGCTATATGTGATGTATTTTCGCCAGCCAAGGTGTTTTTATTGCTGCTCAGGGCGCCCCCCCCTAGCGCCCTGCACCCTCAGTGACCGAAGTGTGAAGTGTGCTGAGGAGCAATGGTGCACAGCTGCAGTGCTGTGCGCTACCTTGGTGAAGACAGGATGTCTTCTGCCGCCGATTTTCCGGACCTCTTCTTGCTTCTGGCTCTGTAAGGGGGCCGGCGGCGCGGCTCTGGGACCGGACTCCGAGGCTGGGCCTGTGTTCGGTCCCTCTGGAGCTAATGGTGTCCAGTAGCCTAAGAAGCCCAATCCACTCTGCACACAGGTGAGTTCGCTTCTTCTCCCCTTAGTCCCTCGATGCAGTGAGCCTGTTGCCAGCAGGTCTCACTGAAAATAAAAAACCTAAAACTAAACTTTCACTAAGAAGCTCAGGAGAGCCCCTAGTGTGCACCCTTCTCGGCCGGGCACAAAAATCTAACTAAGGCTTGGAGGAGGGTCATAGGGGGAGGAGCCAGTGCACACCAGGTAGTCCTAAAGCTTTACTTTTGTGCCCAGTCTCCTGCGGGGCCGCTAATCCCCATGGTCCTTACGGAGTTCCCAGCATCCACTATGACGTCAGAGAAAAATAAAATATTGTACTGTCATTTATACCCTTTCACACATGCGACCAGAGAAATTGCAGACAGGACCCTTTTTAATCAATCATGGGTGGCCAAACTGCGTAGATCTGGCCTAATCGCTGCCTGCGCCCATTAGCAAGATCTGCAGACGAGCGCAAAGAGCAGCAGAATGGCGTTATCAGCTGGCCGCATTTACGTACATGTTCAATGATGTCCTCAATTATCCCGAATGGATAAGCCACATTGGTAAGCTCTTTGTCTCACATCACAAGGCAGCAGAAAAATAAGAATTTACTTACCGATAATTCTATTTCTCGGAGTCCGTAGTGGATGCTGGGGTTCCTGAAAGGACCATGGGGAATAGCGGCTCCGCAGGAGACAGGGCACAAAAAAGTAAAGCTTTTACCAGATCAGGTGGTGTGCACTGGCTCCTCCCCCTATGACCCTCCTCCAGACTCCAGTTAGGTACTGTGCCCGGACGAGCGTACACAATAAGGGAGGCAATTTGAATCCCGGGTAAGACTCATACCAGCCACACCAATCACACCGTACAACTTGTGATCTAAACCCAGTTAACAGTATGATAACAGAAAGAGCCTCTTAAAGATGGCTCCTTAACAATATAACCCGAATTTGTTAACAATAACTATGTACAGTATTGCAGATAATCCGCACTTGGGATGGGCGCCCAGCATCCACTACGGACTCCGAGAAATAGAATTATCGGTAAGTAAATTCTTATTTTCTCTATCGTCCTAAGTGGATGCTGGGGTTCCTGAAAGGACCATGGGGATTATACCAAAGCTCCCAAACGGGCGGGAGAGTGCGGATGACTCTGCAGCACCGAATGAGAGAATTCCAAGTCCTCTTTTGCCAGGGTATCAAATTTGTAGAATTTTACAAACGTGTTTTCCCCCGACCACGTAGCTGCTCGGCAGAATTGTAATGCCGAGACCCCTCGGGCAGCCGCCCAAGATGAGCCCACCTTCCTTGTGGAATGGGCCTTAACAGATTTAGGCTGTGGCAGGCCTGCCACAGAATGAGCAAGTTGAATTGTGTTACAAATCCAACGAGCAATCGTCTGCTTAGAAGCAGGGGCACCCAACTTGTTGGGTGCATATAGTATCAACAGCGAGTCAGATTTTCTGACTTCAGCCGTCCTTGAAATGTATATTTTTAAGGCTCTGACAACGTCCAACAACTTGGAGTCCTCCAAGTCGCCAGTGGCCGCAGGCACCACAATAGGTTGGTTCAGGTGAAACGCTGATACCACCTTAGGGAGAAAATGCGGACGAGTCCTCAGTTCTGCCCTATCCGAATGGAAGATTAGATAAGGGCTTTTATAAGATAAAGCCGCCAATTCAGATACTCTCCTGGCGGAAGCCAGGGCCAGTAACATAGTCACTTTCCATGTGAGATATTTAAAATCCACCTTTTTCAATGGTTCAAACCAATGGGATTTGAGGAAATCTAAAACTACATTTAGATCCCACGGTGCCACCGGAGGCACCACAGGAGGCTGTATATGCAGTACTCCTTTAACAAAAGTCTGTACCTCAGGAACTGAGGCCAATTCTTTTTGGAAGAATATTGACAGGGCCGAAATTTGAACCTTAATAGATCTCAATTTGAGACCCATAGACAATCCTGATTGTAGGAAATGTAGGAAACGACCCAGTTGAAATTCCTCCGTCGGAACACTCCGATCCTCGCACCACGCGACATATTTTCGCCAAATGCGGTGATAATGTTTCGCGGTGACTTCCTTCCTTGCCTTAATCAAGGTAGGAATGACTTCTTCTGGAATGCCTTTCCCTTTTAGGATCTGGCGTTCAACCGCCATGCCGTCAAACGCAGCCGCGGTAAGTCTTGAAAGAGACAGGGACCCTGTTGTAGCAGGTCCCTTCTCAGAAGTAGAGGGCACGGGTCGTCCGTGACCAACTCTTGAAGTTCCGGGTACCAAGTCCTTCTTGGCCAATCCGGAGCCACTAGTATTGTTCTTACTCCTCCTCACCGTATAATCTTCAATACCTTTGGTATGAGAGGCAGAGGAGGAAACACATATACTGATTTGTACACCCAAGGTGTTACCAGTGCGTCCACAGCTATTGCCTGTGGATCTCTTGACCTGGCGCAATACTTGTCCAGTTTCTTGTTGAGGCGAGACGCCATCATGTCTACCATTGGTCTTTCCCAACAGTTTATTAGCATGTGGAAGACTTCTGGATGAAGACCCCCCTCTCCCGGGTGAATATCGTGTCTGCTGAGGAAGTCTGCTTCCCAGTTGTCCACGCCCGGGAAGAACACTGCTGACAGTGCTATTACGTGATTCTCCGCCCAGCGAAGAATCTTGGCAGCTTCTGCCATTGCACTCCTGCTTCTTGTGCCGCCCTGTCTGTTTACATGGGCGACCGCCGTGATGTTGTCCGACTGAATCAACACCGGTTTTCCTTGCAGGAGTGGTTCCGCCTGGCTTAGAGCATTTTAGATTGCTCTTAGTACCAGAATGTTTATGTGAAGAGACTTTTCCAGGTTCGTCCATACCCCCTGGAAGTTTCTTCCTTGTGTGACTGCTCCCCAACCTCTCAGGCTGGCGTCCGTGGTCACCAGGATCAAATCCTGTATGCCGAATCTGCGGCCCTCCAATAGATGAGCCTTTTGCAACCACCACAGAAGATATACCCTTGTCCTTGGCGACAGGGTTATTCGCAGGTGCATCTGAGGATGCGACCCTGACCATTTGTCCAACAGATCCCTTTGGAAAATTCTTGCATGGAATCTGCCGAATGGAATTGCTTCGTAAAAAGCCACCATTTTTCCCAGGACTCTTGTGCATTGATGTACAGACACCTTTCCTGGTTTTAGGAGGTTCCTGACAGGTCGGATAACTCCTTGGCTTTTTCCTCGGGAAGAAAAACCTTTTTCTGAACCGTGTCCAGAATCATCCCTAGGAACAGCAGACGTATCGTCGGAAAACAGCTGCGATTCTTGGAATATTTAGAATCCAGTCGTGCCGTCGAAGAACTACTTTAGATAGTGCTCTTCCGACCTCCAACTGTTCTCTGGAACTTGCCCTTTTTAGGTCGTGCAAGTAAGGGATAATTTAGATGCCTTTTTTCTTTGAAGAAACATCTTTTCGGCCATTACCTTGGTAAAAAGGCCCGGGGTGCCGTGGATAATTCAAACGGCATCGTCTGAAACTGATATTGACAGTTCTGTACCACGAACCAGAGGTACCCTTGATGAGAAGGACAAAATTTGGACATGGAGGTAATCCTTGATGTCCAGGGACACCATATAGTCCCCTTTTTTCCGGTTCGCTATCACTGCTCTGAGTGACTTTATCTTGATTTGAACCTTTTATGTAAGTGTTCAAAACATTTTAGATTTAGACTATGTGTCACCAAGCCGTCTGGCTTCAGTACCACAATATAGTGTGGAAAAATAATACCCTTTTCCTTGTCGTAGGAGGGGTACTTTGATTATCACCTGCTGGATATACAGCTTGTGAATTGTTTCCAATGCTGCCTCCCTGTCGGAGGGAGCCGTTGGTAAAGCAGACTTCAGGAACCTGCAAGGAGAAGATGTCTCGACTCTCCAATCTTTACCCCTGGGATAATACTCGTACGATCTAGGGGTCAACTTGCGAGTGATCCCACTGCGCCCTGAGACTCTTGAGACTACCCCCCCACCTTGAGTCCGCTTGCACGGCCCCAGCGTCATGCTGAGGACTTGGCAGACGCGGTGGAGGGCTTCTTTTCCTGGGAAAGGGCTGCCTGCTGCAGTCTACTTCCCTTACCTCTATGTCTGGGCAGATATGACTGGCCTTTTGCCTGCATGCCCTCATGGGAAAGGAAAGATTGAGGCTGAAAAGACTGTCTTTTTTAGCTGAGATGTAACTTGGGGTAAAAAAGGTTGGATTTCCCAGCTGTTGCTGTGGTCCCCAGGTCCGATGGACCGACCCCCAAATAACTCCTTCCCTTTATACAGCAATACTTCCATCTGCCGTATGGGATCTGTATCACCTGACCACTGTCGTGTCCCTGACATCTTCTGGGAGATATGGACAACGCACTTATCTTGATGCCAGAGAGCAAATATCCCTCTGTGCATCTCACATACATATATATAGAATGCATCCTATTAAATGCTCTACATGAATAAAATATTTTCAGTCAGGGAATCCGACCAAGCCAACCCAGCACTGCATCTCCAGGCTGATGGCGATCGCTGGTCGCAGTATAACCACCGTATGTGTGTATATACTTTTTAGGATATTTTTCCAGCTTCCTATCAGCTGGCTCCTTGAGGGCGGCCGTATCTGGAGACGGTAACGCCACTTGATAAGCGTGTGAGCGCCTTATCACCCTAAGGGGTGTTTCCCAACGTACCCTAATTTCTGGCGGGAAAGGGTATAACGCCAATATTTTCTATCGGGGTAACCCTACGCATCATCACACACTTCATTTTATTTTATCTGATTCAGGAAAAACTACAGGTAGTTTTTTCACTCCCACATAATACCCTTTCTTGTGGTACTTGTAGTATCAGAAACACGTAACACCTCCTTCATTGCCCTTAACGTGTGGCCCTAATGAGAAATACGTTTGTTTATTCACCGTCGACACTGTATTCAGTGTCCGTGTCTGTGTCTGTGTCGACCGACTGAGGTAAATGGGCGTTTTTAAAACCCCTGACGGTGTTTCTGAGACGCCTGGACCGGTCCTAATAGATTGTCGGCCGTCTCATGTCGTCAACCGACCTTGCAGCGTGTTGACATTCTCACGTAATTCTCTAAATAAGCCATCCATTCCGGTGTCGACTCCCTAGAGAGTGACATCACCATTACAGGCAATTTCTCCGCCTCCTCACCAACATCGTCCTCATACATGTCGACACACACGTACCGACACACAGCACACACACCGGGAATGCTCTGACAGAGGACAGGACCCACTAGCCCTTTGGGGAGACAGAGGGAGAGTCTGCCAGCACACACCAAAAACGCTATAATTATATAGGGACAACCTTATATAAGTGTTTCTCCCTTATAGCATCTTTTATATATATACAATATCGCCAAAATCAGTGCCCCCCCTCTCTGTTTTAACCCTGTTTCTGTAGTGCAGTGCAGGGGAGAGCCTGGGAGCCTTCTCTCCAGCTTTTCTGTGAGAGAAAATGGCGCTGTGTGCTGAGGAGATAGGCCCCGCCCCTTTTTCGGCGGGCTCGTCTCCCGCTATTTTTGAAGTTAGGCAGGGGTTAAATATCTCCATATAGCCTCTGTGGGCTATATGTGAGGTATTTTTTGCCTCTAATAAGGTTTTTATTTGCCTCTCAGAGCGCCCCCCCCAGCGCTCTGCACCCTCAGTGACTGTTGTGTGAAGTGTGCTGAGAGGAAAATGGCGCACAGCTGCAGTGCTGTGCGCTACCTTTATGAAGACTCAGGAGTCTTCAGCCGCCGATTTTGGACCTCTTCTCTCTTCAGCGTCTGCAAGGGGGCCGGCGGCGCGGCTCCGGTGACCATCCAGGCTGTACCTGTGATCGTCCCTCTGGAGCTAGTGTCCAGTAGCCAAGCAGCAAATCCACTCTGCACGCAGGTGAGTTCACTACTTCTCCCCTAAGTCCCTCGTTGCAGTGATCCTGTTGCCAGCAGGACTCACTGTAAAGTAAAAAACCTAAGCTAAACTTTCTCTAAGCAGCTCTTTAGGAGAGCCACCTAGATTGCACCCTTCTCGTTCGGGCACAAAATCTAACTGGAGTCTGGAGGAGGGTCATAGGGGGAGGAGCCAGTGCACACCACCTGATCTGGTAAAAGCTTTACTTTTTTGTGCCCTGTCTCC
Organism: Pseudophryne corroboree; assembly: GCF_028390025.1. Lineage (NCBI taxonomy): Eukaryota > Metazoa > Chordata > Amphibia > Anura > Myobatrachidae > Pseudophryne > Pseudophryne corroboree. The sequence continues at coordinate 909,733,493 of NC_086447.1, forward strand.
TGCGGAGCCGCTATTCCCCATGGTCCTTTCAGGAACCCCAGCATCCACTTAGGACGATAGAGAAATAAAGTTACTATTTTCGTGTTATCATCAGATGGTAGATAAAACGTATCCTTTGAATTCAATTTCACATGGGCGAATTATAAAAAAACTTGGTTAAACTAAAAACTTACTTTAAAACTCCTCGTGATATTGGTTTAGGTATCTGACAGTGATAAATGGGTCATGCTCATGGGCAAGTTCTACAATCGTTTGATTAGCTCTGTCAAGACTGAGGGAACGGTGTTGCGGTCAGACATCCAGTGTGTATCTTTGTGGAACCAGGCAGCCTGTCTGCCGATGTATTAGGAAAAGCCTCACCCACTTGATTCACATAAATAATAAGAATTTACTTACCGATAATTCTATTTCTCGTAGTCCGTAGTGGATGCTGGGGACTCCGTCAGGACCATGGGGAATAGCGGGCTCCGCAGGAGACAGGGCACATCTAAAAAGCTTTTTAGGTCACATGGTGTGTACTGGCTCCTCCCCCCATGACCCTCCTCCAAGCCTCAGTTAGGTACTGTGCCCGGACGAGCGTACACAATAAGGAAGGATCTTGAATCCCGGGTAAGACTCATACCAGCCACACCAATCACACCGTACAACTTGTGATCTGAACCCAGTTAACAGTATGATAACAAAACGAAGTAGCCTCCGAAAAGATGGCTCACAACAATAGTAATAACCCGATTTTTGTAACAATAACTATGTACAAGCATTGCAGACAATCCGCACTTGGGATGGGCGCCCAGCATCCACTACGGACTACGAGAAATAGAATTATCGGTAAGTAAATTCTTATTTTCTCTAACGTCCTAGTGGATGCTGGGGACTCCGTCAGGACCATGGGGATTATACCAAAGCTCCCAAACGGGCGGGAGAGTGCGGATGACTCTGCAGCACCGAATGAGAGAACTCCAGGTCCTCCTTAGCCAGAGTATCAAAATTTGTAAAATTTTACAAACGTGTTTGCCCCTGACCAAGTAGCTGCTCGGCAAAGTTGTAATGCCGAGACTCCTCGGGCAGCCGCCCAGGATGAGCCCACCTTCCTTGTGGAATGGGCATCTACATATTTCGTCTGTGGCAGGCCTGCCACAGAATGTGCAAGCTGAATTGTACTACAAATCCAGCGTGCAATAGACTGCTTAGAAGCATGAGCACCCAGCTTGTTGGGTGTATACAGTATAAACAGCAAGTCAGACTTTCTGACTCCAGCCGTCCTAACTATATATATATATATATATATATATATTTTTAGGGCCCTGACCACGTCTAGTAACTTGGAGTCCTCCTAGTCCCTAGTAGCCGCAGGCACCACAAGAGGTTGTTTCAGGTGAAAACGCTGACACCCCTTTATGAAGAAACTGGAGACGAGTCCCAGTTCTGTCCTGTTCAAATGGAAAATTTTAATATGGGCTTTTGTAAAACAAAGCCGCCCATTCTGACAATCGCCTGGCCGAGGCCAGGGCTAACAACATGGTCACTTCCCATGTGAGATATTTGTCAACAGCATGGTCACTTTCCATGTGAGATATTTCAAATCCACAGATTTGAGCGGTTCAAACCAATATGATTTTAAGAAATCCCAACACTATGTTGAGATCTCACGGTGCCCCTAGGGGCACAAAAAAACTGTATATGTAATACATCCTTTACAATCTGGACTTCAGGAACTGAAGTCAATTCTTTCTGTAAGAAAATCTACAGGGCCGAAATTTAAATGTTAATGAACCCCAATTTGAGGTCCAAAACACTCCTGTTTTCAGGAAGTGTAGAAATCGACCTAGTTGAATTTCCGTCGTGGAGCCTTCCTGGCCTCACCCACGCAACATATTTTCACCACATGTGGTGATGACGTTGTGCGGTCACCTCCTTCCTGGCTGTGACCAAGGTAGGTATGACCTCTTATGGAATGCCTTTTCCCCTCAGGATCCGGCATTCAACCGCCATGCCGTCAAACGCAGCCGCGGTAAGTCTTGGAATAGACATGGTACTTGCTGAATCAAGTCCCTTCTTAGCTCCCCAGGCCCTTAATCCTCTGTGAGCATTTCTTGAAGTTCCGGGTACCAAGTCCCTCTTGGCCAATCCGGAGCCACTAGTATAGTTCATACTCCTCTATGTCTTATAATTCTCAATACCCTGGTTATGAGAAACAGAGGAGGGAACACATACACAGACTGGTACACCCACGGTGTTACCAGAACATCCACAGCTATCGCCTGAAGGTCTCATGACCTGGCGGAATACCTGTCCCGTTTTTTGTTCGGGCGGGACGCCATCATGTCCACCTTTGGTCTTTGCCAACGGTCCACAATCATGTTGAAAAACTTCCCTATGAAGTTTCCACTCTCCCGGGTGGAGGTCATGCCTGCTGAGGAAGTCTGCTTCCCAGTCGTCCACTCCCGGAAAGAACACTGCTGACAGTGCTATCACATGATTTTCCGCCTAGCGAAAAATCCTTGCAGTTTTCACTGCCCTCCTGCTTCTTGTGCCGCCCTTCTGTTTACGTGGGCGACTGCCGAGATGTTATCCCACTGGATCAATACCGGCTGACCTTGAAGCAGAGGTCTAGCTAAGTTTAGAGCATTATAAATTTGCTCTAAGCTTATTTATGCGGAGAGAATTCTCCAGACTTAATCACACTTCCCTGGAAATTTTTTCCCTGTGTGACTGTTCCCCAGCCTCTCAGGCTGGCCTCCGTGGTCACCGGCATCCAATCCTGAATGCCGAATCTGCGGCCCTCTAGAAGATGAGCACTCTGTAATCACCACAGGAGAGACACCCTTTTCCTTGGATATAGGGTTATCCGCTGATGCATCTGAGGATGCGATCCGGACCATTTGTCCAGCAGATCCCACTGAAGAGTTCTTGCGGGAAATCTGCCGAATGGAATTGCTTCGTAACAAGCCACCATTTTTACCAGGACTCTTGTGCAATGATGCACTGACACTTTTCCTGGTTTTAGGAGGATCCCGATTAACTCGGATAACTCCCTGGTTTTCTCCACTGGGAGAAACACGTTTTTCTGGACTGTGTCCAGAATCTTCCCTAGGAACAGTAGACGTGTCGTCGGAAAAAACTGCGATTTTGGAATATTTAGAATCCACTCGTGCTGTCGTAGAACTACTTAAGATAGTGCTACTCCGACCTCCAACTGTTCTCTGGACCTTGCCCTTATCAGGAAAGCGTCCATGTTTCTTTTAAGAAAAATCCTCATTCCGGCCATTACCTTGGTAAAGACCCGGGGCGCCGTGGACAATCCAAACGGCAGCGTCTGAACTGATAGTGACAGTTCTGTACCAGGAACCTGAAGTACCCTTGGTGAGAAGGGCAAATTTGGACCTGTAGGTAAACGTCCCTGATATCCAGTGACATCATATCGTCCCCTTCTTCCTGGTTCGCTATCACTGCTCCGAGTGACTCCATCTTGATTTGAACGCTTGTATGTAAGTGTTCAAATATTTCAGATCTCACCGAGCCGGTTGGCTTCAGTACCACAATATAGTGTGGAATACTACCCCCTTCCTTGTTGTAAGAAGGGTACTTTGATTATCACCTGCTGGGAATACAGCCTGTGAATTGTGTGAGGGGGAGACGTCTCGAATTTCCAATGTACACCTGGGATATTACATGTAGGATCCCGGAGTTCCCTTGCGAGTGTTGCTGAAACTCTTGAGATGACCCCCTACCGCACCTGAGTCCGCTTGTACGGCCCCAGCGTTATGCTGCGGACTTGGCAGAAGCCGTGAGGAGCTTCTGTTCCTGGGAATGAGCTGCTTGCTGCAGTCTTCTTCCCTTTCCTCTCCCCCTGGGCAGATATGACTGGCCTTCGCCCGCCTGCCCGTATGGGGACGAAAGGACTGAGACTGAAAAGACTGTGTCCTTTTCTGCCAATATGTGACTCGGGGTAACAAAAGGTGGATTTTTCAGCTGTTGCCATGGCCACCAGGTCCAATGGACCGCCCCTTTATACGGCAATACTTCCATATGCCGTCTGGAATCTGCCTCACCTGACCACTGTCGTGTCTTCGTCTGGCAGATATGTACATCACATTTACACTTGATGCCAGAATGCAAATATGCCTCTGCGCATCACACATATATAGAAATGCATCCTTAAAATGCTCTATAGACAATAAAATCCTGTCCCTGTCAAGGGTATCAAAATTTTCTGTCAGGAAATCCGACCAAGCCCCCTCAGCGCTGCACATCCAGGCTGAGGCGATTGCTGGTCGTAGTATAACACCAGTATGTGTGTATATACTGTTATGATATTTTCCAGCTTCCTATCAGCTGGCTCCTTGAGGGCGGCCGTATCCGGAAACGGTAACGCCATGTTTTTTATAAGCGTGTGAGCGCCTTGTCCACCCTAAGGTGTGTTTTCCAACTCGCCCTTACTACTGGCGGGAAAAAAGGGTATACCGCCCATAACTTTCTGTCGGAGGAACCCCACGTATCATCACACGCTTCATTTAATTTATCTGATTTAGGCAAAACTACAAGTAGTTTTTTCCCACCCTACAAAATACCCTTATTTGTGGTACTTGTGGTATCAGAAATACGTAACACCTCCTTCATTGCCCTTAACATGTAACTTGTGGCCCTAAAGGAAAAATACGTTTGTTTCTTCACCGTCGACACTGGGGTCAGTGTCCGTGTCAGTGTCTGTCGACCGACTGAGGTAAATGGGCGTTTTTACAAGCCCCTGACGGTGTCTGAGACGCCTGGACCGATACTTATTTGTCCGCCGGCTGTCTCATGTCGTCAACCGGCTTGCAGCGTGTTGACATTATCACGTAATTCCATAAGTAAGCCATCCATTCTGGTGTCGACTCCCTAGAGAGTGACATCACCATTACAGGCAATTTTCTCCGTCTCCTCACCAACATTTTCCTCATACATGTCGACACACACGTACCGACCTACAGCACACACATACAGGGAATGCTCTGATAGAGGACAGGACCCACTAGCCCTTTGGGGAGACAGAGGGAGAGTTTGCCAGCACACACCAAAAGCGCCATAATGTATATAACAACCCTAGAAGGTGTTGTTTCTATATATGGGCTCTTAATATATAATTATATCGCCAATTTATGCCCCCCTTCTCTTTAACCCTGTTTCTGTAGTGCAGGGGAGAGTGGGAGCCTTCCTCACCAGCGGAGCTGGTCAGGAAAATGGCGCTGAGTGCTGAGGAGAATAAGCTCCGCCCCTTTCACGGCGGGCTTTTCTCCCGGTTATTAGGAAAACTGGCCTGGGTTAAATACATACATATAGCCTTAATGGCTATATGTGATGTATTTATTTGCCAAATAGGTATTTATATTGCTGCCCAGGGCGCCCCCAGCAGCGCCCTGCACCCTCCGTGACCGTGTCAGTGAGCCGTGTAGCAACAATGGCGCACAGCTGCAGTGCTGTGCGCTACCTCTCTGAAGACTGTGAAGTCTTCTGCCGCCTGTTTCCGGACCTCCGTTCCGCCGTCTTTCTTCAGCGTCTGTAAGGGGGATCGGCGGCGCGGCTCCGGGACGAACCCCAGGCTGACCTGTGTTCCGACTCCCTCTGGAGCTCAGTGTCCAGTAGCCTAAAACTTCAATCCTCCTGCACGCAGGTGAGTTGCAAGTCTCTCCCCTAAGTCCCTCGTTGCAGTGATCCTGTCGCCAGCAGGAATCACTGATTAGAAACCTAAAAAAAAACTTTACTAAACAGCTCCTTAAGAGAGCCATCCAGTTTGCACCCTTCTCGGACGGGCACAAAAACCTAACTGAGGCTTGGAGGAGGGTCATGGGGGGAGGAGCCAGTACACACCATGTGACCTAAAAAGCTTTTTAGATGTGCCCTGTCTCCTGCGGAGCCCGCTATTCCCCATGGTCCTGACGGAGTCCCCAGCATCCACTAGGACGTTAGAGAAATAAACTGCTGGCTGTACATGTGTACATTGCCTATAGCTGGGCAGTTTATTTTACCTATGTAACTAAATTGGGATGTGAAGGCATTTTATAGAAATATGGTAGTGTGTAATAAGCAACATCGAAATGATTTTCAGTATAAACAGAATCTGTTCTGATATACAATGAGAAGTAATGAAAAGTTATTTTAAGGGGATTCCAAATGTACTTCTTGCATGTCCACTGTGTCTTCGGAAATACTCACCCAGACCGTTCACAGCAGCACAGCGTATGTCAGGAGTCATGCAGGGACCTGACACCCTACTAGGTTATGTAAGTGGGAACATAGACTAATTTCAGGCCCTGAAAGTAAGCGTGGAGCCCCAGGATGAGACGGTGAAGGGGCAGCGCGCAGGCTGCGCTGTCAGACACACATCTCAATGGAAACGAGGATCATATGTCTGCCTTGACAGCAGCCCTGACTTGAACCTACTGGTTTGCAGCGGCCGCTGAAGCGTTAAACGCGCTGAACACCACCCACTGGCAAGTGTCCCCTCTCTGAGCAGATCAATCTTAATGAGCATGAGAACAAGTAACAAGATCTGGAAGACACAATTGCCGAGTGTAACAAATATAGTTCATATAATTACATGGTGGTGCTTCCTCATTCATCACATGTCTGGATGGAATAGTGCTCATCTCCAGACCTCGTACTGTGCCAGAGGAATGTGCGGCTATGTCTAGTGCTCCCCATGTACTGTGTGTTACTAACGCTGCAGACCACACGCCTGGAAATTACACGCAACCTCTTTTTACACACACAGGGGCTGCTGCAAGTTCAATGCAAACATGCTTAAATGCTAGTTTGTGCCTGTGCACACTTGTGTGCGCGGCTACAGATCAGCATATTAAAGGGTAACTTCAGTCACAAAAAATGATGCGCAATTAAAATAATCAAACTGGGCACTACAAATTACTGTAGTACTTATCGCGCCCAAATGCAGCGGGTTTAGCCGCGTAAAGTGACTATGCAGTTTGGGCGCCCAAAAGCCTGACTTTTTTCCTGCATTTCTGCTGGCTACCTCAGGAGAGCGCCCACAACACTCACTTTCAATTGGCATAACCATGGAATAGCCCCATTGGGCACAAATTAAACAAACGACCCCCACCCCTCAGCCATTTCACAGAGAAGTTTGCGAATAAGCAATTCTCAGAATTCATTTGAGCAAAAATGTAAATAAAATAAAAAAACCTGCGGACTGCGCCAATTGTTTCCATGGTTGCAGATGAGAAAATGAAGTTGTCTGCAATCTATCTCTACAACTGAAGTTACACTGGGTTTCTGAGTTTTCAACAGACAATTTCAGGATTTGAGAATTGTTCCACTAAACTGCTTTTCCCTGTAAAACCATCGTGATCACAATTTAACCTTACAAATCCTGAGTTCAATAGTAGACGAAAAAGTGTCTTACCTCACCGAAAGCGCCTCTTCCAATCACTTTTAGGATTTCAAAGTCTTCTTTATGTAGTCGCAACTGCTTCACTTTAAGGGCAAATGGTTTGGCTGAAAGAGAAAAGATGATGATTTTATTGTAGCCATAGCGGATAAAGTCCTAATGACACCTACTCTCCGGTCACCCACAATATAATGTTTCTAGGAATAGAGATGATTGGTTATGATGATGCTGTACAGTTTATCAGGACTTTGGAATTCACCTCTCTGCTACAGTATGGGCACCAAAGTAAAACATATTTTACACAGGACAAGGGATCTGAGAGCCGCCTATAGAGGCCCAACTAAGTGTTTTCTCTCTGACAATCCTTTGCCACGGGCTGTAATAAATATATGAAACTACTGCATGGAGGTTTTGCAAAAAGAAGATAATTGAGATCCACTATAATGCAGACGGAGTCCCGACTTTTGACATGGCACAGACTTATTAAGCCTGGTGAAGTGATAAAGTGGAAGGTGATAAAGCCACAGCCAATGAGCTCCTGTCATTTTTCAAATCCAGCCTGTAAGATGGCAGTTAGGAGCTGATTGGCTGCTGCATTATCAACTTCCACTTTATCACTTCAACAGGCTTAATAAATCTGCCCCCATATTCCATATTTAAAATGTACTGTACATCAACATCCGTTTATTTTTACTAGTATACACAGAGCATTTCCCGTACAAACCAAGCCAGCCCCGGAATTCTAAGCGTACACTTCGTATTTATGGTATCCGGTCTCTAGGTCGACCACTGTTGGTCGACAGGGTCTCTAGGTCAAAAGGTCGACCTAGAGTGAGTTTTTCACAATTTTTTTCTTTTTCTTTTGAACTTTTTCTTACGTAATGATCCACGTGGACTACGATTAGGAATAGTAACCTGTCACCGCACCGTGTCACCTTAGCATGGTGACACGGAGGTGCGCTAATAGGAGTTCCCGATTACTGTACGGAGAAAACGACACCAAAAAAAAGTTTTCAAATCTCATGTCGGCCTTTTGACCTGTCGACCTAGAACATGTCGACCAATAGTGGTCGACTTAGACACTGTCAACTTAAGTGTGGTCGACCTTCCATACCACACCCGTATTTCTATGCAGCTGACTGTGCGGATAAAAAAGTCCTGTAACACTATAGTGTACAATACTCCCCTGGGCTGAGCCTCCTCAGCAACCGAAGCCAGGACATCATCAATATTTTCAGAAACTGCTTCCAACTGATGCTGAATCCAGATCACACATCGTGGGAAACAGCAGGAGCAGCGCTAATTCTCTGGGAGGGTTTTCTTAAAAACAGGTCTGGAACAGAATCTGTGAGGAGTGTGCGGCCCAGCCGGCTGTATCGTATCTGGGAGTAAAGCAATTCATTCACTATGAATAAATTTTGCTTATTCCTGATGACACAGAGGTGCACAGGGAGGAGGCGAGTAACCCTCCGCAGCCAGGCTTATTAATGCCGTTATGAATCAGCCACTGCCGTTCACTTAAATTTGCAAAGCTTGCCTGCAGGAAGGAGGCGGCCATTTTGTTGGTATAACTATATTCCTGATAATGCAGCCTATCGATTCCTTAGGAACCAGTGACGCACTATATCGCAAATGTGCACATTGTTAAAATTTGATGGAGGGGGTATTCAATTCAGCTTGTTGAGCCTCCGGAACGTTCGGACGAAGGCACTCCATAATCCTATTTATTGTCTTTCAAACACCATAGAGGTGTGCAGGAGGATCAGTGAAGATTGCCTACCATAATAAGCAAAAATGCGCACAGCCGGACACTGCGGTAATGCCCAGCGGCACATCATCAAGAACGGAACTGCATCCAATATATCATTTTCTATACAAATTTCCATTGAAAGCTTAATTCAGCGAACATCAACCACAAAATGTGTTCTACAGGCCAGCTCTAAAAGTTCTTCCATTGGGTCAGAATGCCACACAGGGCCAACACTTTCGCTGAGCGACAGGATTAAGACCAGAGTTCCTCTCACGGGTAAGAATTACTGGGATAATTTGGGCCTGTGAGTCCGGTGACAAGATGGCTTCATACATGGCTCATCTGTACGGGTTGGGTATGGATGACTAGCGGTCCCATCTGTACACTGCATCTCACCACAAGCACAATGATCGGAGAGATGACAAATTGGGCATTTCATACACACACGCGGCAAAGTCAGCGTGGCAATCGCAAAAAGTGCCGCTACGGGGAGCTACACAGCGGGCAGGCTGCAATTTCACCCCACTGCCTCAAAATCAATAAGCATTCACATGGAAACAAAGAAAACTCTTAGACAGATCTCAATAAGGCTTATTTTAGTAAAATGGTGCTATTTGCAAACGCGCTGTGACCACGGCACCTAGCTCTTGCTGTCAATTTTAATAAGTGAAAAATTGAACATTCGATTGGTGCTCCCAGTACTGACTTTTTATAAAGATAGCGGATTATTGATATGTTCAATTTATTAGAGAACTGAATTGTCATATTGTATTAATAAAAGATAAAAATAATAGTAAGGCTCCCTTTAGTAAGCAGAGCCATGCTGAGGTAATACAGATTTCTGTTGCCATGGAAACTGCAGACAACTTTCTTTATGTAGCTCGTAGCACTAGAGGGAAAGCAGCCATATTTAGGGTGCCCTACTTATCAGGAACAGCCAGTCAGCACGCTCTCTTAAAATGTATTGGATCATTAAGGCAGCAGTGTTACTATATTGTGAACTGAAATGTATTTTTATCGTAGAATAAACAAATACATAATACAATCCGACAGAGCCCATGGGACCATGATATGATGTCTGCTATTCTTATATATCAGTATAGGGGGTGCATTGTGCCTTATAATACAAGAGTAGATTTATGGCAAAGAATTTAAAAAAAAAATGTTTTTTATTAACATTGGGTTAAAGCAGCAATCCCCCCCCCCCTTTTTTTTTTTTTCCATAAATCACTGCGGCATTTATCATTTTTCTTTGACCTACTTCTTCAGGTGGTGCTTAAATATTTATATTTCTGCACAGTGCCATGGAAAACCACAGTCACATGGCACGTGATGTAGCGAGCAAAAATGGTTTGGAACACCCCTCCAAAATGTATCTGCACTGTAATATCCTCACTCAGATTTCCTCCCTATCATCACATGACGTGCGAAGAGAGGCGAGCCTGGTCTACAGTATGTAGCAGACTGACTGTGTCTGGCAGACATATTTGTCAACCCCCCAGAGACTTTGAAAAGGAGATAATGATTTGTAGGAATTCATCCAAGAAAAATTCTTATTAACTTTGTGTTTAAAACAAAGTTTGCGTACATTGAGCCATCAGAAAACAAAGGTTTCACTATCTCACTCAAAAAAGTCCGTATTTCGGTATATTCCGTATTTCGGAATATTTGGATATGGGATACTCAACCTGTATAACAGTACTTATACTCTGATAGAACTTGGTGTTTGCCTTTATATGTATGTTTCCTATGCAGTGGAGAAGTACACACTGTTGTATGCCTATCCGTCATTTTTGACAAAGTGTGGCCGTGGTCAAGACCGCCGGCGCCTCTGAGCCAAAAATGGTGGGTAGGTATACAACAGTGTGTACACCAAATCCTCAGCTGTGTTCTAAAAATAAGAATTTACTTACCGATAATTCTATTTCTCATAGTCCGTAGTGGATGCTGGGGACTCCGAAAGGACCATGGGGAATAGCGGCTCCGCAGGAGACTGGGCACAAAAGTAAAAGCTTTAGGACTACCTGGTGTGCACTGGCTCCTCCCCCCATGACCCTCCTCCAAGCCTCAGTTAGGATACTGTGCCCGGACGAGCGTACACAATAAGGAAGGATTTTGAATCCCGGGTAAGACTCATACCAGCCACACCAATCACACCGTACAACTTGTGATTTGAACCCAGTTAACAGCATGATAACAGAGGAGCCTCTGAAAAGATGGCTCACAACAATAATAACCCGATTTTTGTAACAATAACTATGTACAAGTATTGCAGACAATCCGCACTTGGGATGGGCGCCCAGCATCCACTACGGACTATGAGAAATAGAATTATCGGTAAGTAAATTCTTATTTTCTCTAACGTCCTAGTGGATGCTGGGGACTCCGAAAGGACCATGGGGATTATACCAAAGCTCCCAAACGGGCGGGAGAGTGCGGATGACTCTGCAGCACCGAATGAGAGAACTCCAGGTCCTCCTCAGCCAGGGTATCAAATTTGTAGAATTTTGCAAACGTATTTGCCCCTGACCAAGTAGCTGCTCGGCAAAGTTGTAAAGCCGAGACCCCTCGGGCAGCCGCCCAAGATGAGCCCACTTTCCGTGTGGAATGGGCTTTTACAGATTTTGGCTGTGGCAGGCCTGCCACAGAATGTGCAAGCTGAATTGTACTACAAATCCAACGAGCAATCGTCTGCTTAGAAGCAGGGGCACCCAGCTTGTTGGGTGCATACAGGATAAACAGCGAGTCAGATTTTCTGACTCCAGCCGTCCTGGAAACATATATTTTCAGGGCCCTGACTACGTCCAGCAACTTGGAATCCTCCAAGTCCCTAGTAGCCGCAGGCACCACAATAGGCTGGTTTAAGTGAAATGCTGAAACCACCTTAGGGAGAAATTGAGGACGAGTCCTCAATTCTGCCCTGTCCGTATGAAAAATTAGGTAAGGGCTTTTATAGGATAAAGCCGCCAATTCTGATACACGCCTGGCTGAAGCCAGGGCTAACAGCATTACCACTTTCCATGTGAGATATTTTAAGTCCACAGTGGTGAGTGGTTCAAACCAATGTGATTTTAGGAATCCCAAAACTACATTGAGATCCCAAGGTGCCACTGGAGGCACAAAAGGAGGCTGTATATGCGGTACCCCCTTGACAAACGTCTGAACTTCAGGAACTGAAGCTAGTTCTTTTTGGAAGAATATTGACAGGGCCGAAATTTGAACCTTAATGGACCCTAATTTGAGGCCCATAGACAGTCCTGTTTGCAGGAAATGTAGGAATCGACCCAGTTGAAATTCCTCTGTAGGGGCCTTCCTGGCCTCACACCACGCAACATATTTATGCCAAATACGGTGATAATGTTGCACAGTTACATCCTTCCTGGCTTTGATCAGGGTAGGGATAACTTCATCCGGAATGCCTTTTTCCTTCAGGATCCGGCGTTCAACCGCCATGCCGTCAAACGCAGCCACGGTAAGTCTTGGAACAGACATGGTCCCTGCTGGAGCAGGTCCTTTCTTAGAGGTAGAGGCCATGGGTCTTCCGTGAGCATCTCTTGAATTTCCGGGTACCAAGTCCTTCTTGGCCAATCCGGAGCCACGAGTATAGTCTTTACACCTCTCCTTCTTATGATTCTCAGTACCTTGGGTATGAGAGGCAGAGGAGGGAACACATATACTGACTGGTACACCCACGGTGTTACCAGAGCGTCCACAGCTATTGCCTGAGGGTCCCTTGACCTGGCGCAATATCTGTCCAGTTTTTTGTTGAGGCGGGACGCCATCATGTCCACCTTTGGTTTTTCCCAACGGTTCACAATCATGTGGAAGACTTCTGGGTGAAGTCCCCACTCCCCCGGGTGAAGATCGTGTCTGCTGAGGAAGTCTGCTTCCCAGTTGTCCACTCCCGGAATGAACACTGCTGACAGTGCTATCACATGATTTTCCGCCCAGCGAAGAATCCTTGCAACTTCCGTCATTGCCCTCCTGCTTCTTGTGCCGCCCTGTCTGTTTACGTGGGCGACTGCCGTGATGTTGTCCGACTGGATCAACACCGGCTGACCCTGAAGCAGAGGCCTTGCCTGACTTAGGGCATTGTAAATGGCCCTTAGTTCCAGGATATTTATGTGAAGTGACGTTTCCATGCTTGACCACAAGCCCTGGAAATTTTTTCCCTGTGTGACTGCTCCCCAGCCTCTCAGGCTGGCATCCGTGGTCACCAGGACCCAATCCTGAATGCCGAATCTGCGGCCCTCTAGGAGATGAGCACTCTGTAACCACCACAGGAGAGACACCCTTGTCCTTGGAGACAGGGTTATCCGCTGATGCATTTGAAGATGCGATCCGGACCATTTGTCCAGCAGATCCCACTGAAAGGTTCTTGCGTGGAATCTGCCGAATGGAATCGCTTCGTAAGAAGCCACCATCTTTCCCAGGACCCTTGTGCATTGATGCACTGACACTTGGCCTGGTCTTAGGAGGTTCCTGACTAGGTCGGATAACTCCCTGGCTTTCTCCTCCGGGAGAAACACCTTTTTCTGGACTGTGTCCAGAATCATCCCTAGGAACAGCAGACGTGTCGTCGGAATCAGCTGCGATTTTGGAATATTTAGAATCCACCCGTGCTGTCGTAGTACTACTTGAGATAGTGCTACTCCGACCTCTAACTGTTCTCTGGACCTTGCCCTTATCAGGAGATCGTTAAAGTAAGGGATAATTAAGACGCCTTTTCTTCGAAGAAGAATCATCATTTCGGCCATTACCTTGGTAAAGACCCGGGGTGCCGTGGACAATCCAAACGGCAGCGTCTGAAACTGATAGTGACAGTTCTGTACCACAAACCTGAGGTACCCTTGGTGAGAAGGGCAAATTGGGACATGGAGGTAAGCATCCTTGATGTCCAGAGACACCATATAGTCCCCTTCTTCCAGGTTCGCTATCACTGCTCTGAGTGACTCCATCTTGAACTTGAACCTTTTTATGTAAGTGTTCAAGGATTTCAGATTTAAAATGGGTCTCACCGAGCCGTCCGGCTTCGGTACCACAAACAGCGTGGAATAATACCCCTTTCCCTGTTGTAGGAGGGGTACCTTGATTATCACCTGCTGGGAATACAGCTTGTGAATGGCTTCCAATACCGCCTCCCTGTCGGGGGGAGACGTTGGTAAAGCAGACTTCAGGAACCGGCGAGGGGGAGACGTCTCGAATTCCAATTTGTACCCCTGAGATACTACCTGCAGGATCCAGGAGTCCACTTGCGAGTGAGCCCACTGCGCGCTGAAATTCTTGAGACGGGCCCCCACCGTGCCTGAGTCCGCTTGTAAGGCCCCAGCGTCATGCTGAGGACTTGGCAGAAGCGGGGGAGGGCTTCTGTTCGTGGGAAGAGGCTGTCTGCTGCAGTCTTTTTCCCCTTCCTCTGCCCCGGGGCAGATATGAGTGGCCTTTTGCCCGCTTGCCCTTATGGGGACGAAAGGACTGAGCCTGAAAAGACGGTATCTTTTTCTGCTGAGAGGTGACCTGGGGTAAAAAGGTGGATTTCCCAGCCGTTGCCGTGGCCACCAGGTCCGATAGAGCGACCCCAAATAACTCCTCCCCTTTATACGGCAATACTTCCATATGCCGTTTGGAATCCGCATCACCTGACCACTGTCGCGTCCATAACCCTCTTCTGGCAGAAATGGACAGCGCACTTACTCTTGATGCCAGAGTGCAAATATCCCTCTGTGCATCTCGCATATATAGAAATGCATCCTTTAAATGCTCTATAGTCAATAATATATTGTCCCTGTCCAGGGTATCAATATTTTCAGTCAGGGAATCCGACCAAGCCACCCCAGCACTGCACATCCAGGCTGAGGCGATTGCTGGTCGCAGTATAATACCAGTATGTGTGTATATACTTTTTAGGATATTTTCCAGCTTCCTATCAGCTGGTTCCTTGAGGGCGGCCGTATCAGGAGACGGTAACGCCACTTGTTTTGATAAGCGTGTGAGCGCCTTATCTACCCTAGGGGGTGTTTCCCAACGCGCCCTAACCTCTGGCGGGAAAGGGTATAATGCCAATAATTTTTTAGAAATTAGCAGTTTTTTATCGGGGGAAACCCACGCTTCATCACACACCTCATTTAATTCATCTGATTCCGGAAAAACTACGGGTAGTTTTTTCACACCCCACATAATACCCTTTTTTGTGGTACTTGTAGTATCAGAAATGTTCAAAACCTCCTTCATTGCCGTGATCATGTAACGTGTGGCCCTACTGGAAAATACGTTTGTTTCCTCACCGTCGACACTGGAGTCAGTGTCCGTGTCAGTGTCTGTATCGACCTGAGGTAACGGGCGTTTTAGAGCCCCTGACGGTGTTTGAGACGCCTGTACAGGTATTAACTGATTTGTCGGCTGTCTCATGTCGTCAACAGTCTTTTGTAAAGTGCTGACACTATCACGTAATTCTTTCCATAAGACCATCCAGTCAGGTGTCGACTCCCTAGGGGGTGACATCACTAACACAGGCAATTGCTCCGCCTCCACACCATTTTCCTCCTCATACATGTCGACACAACGTACCGACACACAGCACACACACAGGGAATGCTCTGATAGAGGACAGGACCCCACTAGCCCTTTGGGGAGACAGAGGGAGAGTTTGCCAGCACACACCAGAGCGCTATATATATATATATATATATATATATATATATATATATATATATAGGGATAACCTTATATAAGTGTTTTTCCCTGATATAGCTGCTGTATATATTTATATGCCAATTAGTGCCCCCCCTCTCTTGTTTTACCCTGTTTCTGTAGTTCAGGACTGCAGGGGAGAGTCAGGGAGCCTTCCTCCAACGGAGCTGTGAGGAAAAAATGGCGCCAGTGTGCTGAGGCGATAGGCTCCGCCCCCTTCCCGGCGGCCTTTCTCCCGCTTTTTTATGGAAAAATTGGCAGGGGTTAAATGCATCCATATAGCCCAGGAGCTATATGTGATGTATTTTTTGCCAAAAAAGGTGTTTTTATTGCGTCTCAGGGCGCCCCCCCCCCCCCAGCGCCCTGCACCCTCAGTGACCGGAGTGTGAAGTGTGCTGAGAGCAATGGCGCACAGCTGCGGTGCTGTGCGCTACCTTATTGAAGACAGGACGTCTTCTGCCGCCGATTTTTCCGGACCTCTTCTGCTCTTCTGGCTCTGTAAGGGGGACGGCGGCGCGGCTCTGGGACCCATCCATGGCTGGGCCTGTGATCGTCCCTCTGGAGCTAATGTCCAGTAGCCTAAGAAGCCCAATCCACTCTGCACGCAGGTGAGTTCGCTTCTTCTCCCCTTAGTCCCTCGATGCAGTGAGCCTGTTGCCAGCAGGTCTCACTGAAAATAAAAAACCTAAAACTAAACTTTTTTCTAAGCAGCTCAGGAGAGCCACCTAGACTGCACCCTACTCGTTCGGGCACAAAAATCTAACTGAGGCTTGGAGGAGGGTCATAGGGGGAGGAGCCAGTGCACACCAGGTAGTCCTAAAGCTTTTACTTTTGTGCCCAGTCTCCTGCGGAGCCGCTATTCCCCATGGTCCTTTCGGAGTCCCCAGCATCCACTAGGACGTTAGAGAAATATAATGTAATGTCACACACCATTTTTTATCTAGATTTTGATATTGTATTAAATGACCTTCAGGCTGTGTGTATAAGGTGTATATGAAACATATACGAATTGTGTGAATATTCACACACTTTGTTTAATGCACAAAGATTTAAAAAATATTGGGTAAAATGACCTTCAGGCTGTGTGTATAAAGTGTATATGAAACATCAATGCATTCTGTGCTTAGATTTAGGTCCCATCACCATGATATCTCATTATGGTATCTAATTATTCCAAAATACGGAAAAATCTGATATCCAAAATACCTCTGGTCCCAAGCATTTTGGATAAGGGATACTCAACCTGTAATACAAAATTATGAAAAGCTTATTTCATATATAGGGGGTGATAAAAGTGGAGAAATGAGCCAGTGGAGAAGTTGCCCATGGCAACCAATCAGCATTGACGTAACATTTATAATTTGCATACTATAAAAGTATACAGAGCAGCTGATTGGTTGCCATGGGCAACTTCTCCACTTTTATCACTGCTTGGTACATGTCCCCCATAGTCTCCAAACATCTGAGGAAAAATAAATGACAATGTAAGTGAAATAGACGCGGCATCATCTTACTCGAGAGGGCTTTTTACAGTGTTTACACAAAGCAAATATTTTCCTGACTGAAGCTGCGATGGGAAGGCCCCAGGGAAAGGTGTATTGCCAGTGTGATGTTTGTATTTTGGCTGCTGTCTGTGATGAAGTGGGAATTACCAGCATGATAACTCGAGAGATCAGCTAGAATGTGTCAGGGACGCATTGTGGTGTAGCAATCAGGGCTTCTGCTAAAAATAGGAGACATTATCTAACAACCGCTAACCGCATACTTGAGGTACAGGGAAGGAGGAAATGGGAGACCACAAGCGGACTCCTATAGTGCAGATACCCCCTTATACAATGTATAGTAATACTACAGTATATCACACAATAAATGCCGCTTGACTGACTATTTACAGTACTCTTCCATCTTGAGAATTTATCTCCTATTAGTTTACCCATCGTCTACACACAGTAAGGCGGCCATTTTGTGGGCTACACTAATATTAAATGGCAGCCACTGAAATATCATGGTGCCATTGAGATCACTGAGGTGCGTCTTGGCAGCCTTTGCAAGGGCTGACCCATTACTAATGACCATGCAACCTATCAATTGCTCAGGAACTAATAACACACTAATGCGCGAGGTACTTTTGCCTCATGCCTCAGTGAAGGCATAAGTCCTTATTGTGAAATGGGCACATCCCACCATCTGCGGCCGCCATGTGAGAAAGCTAACATCTACAGTAGGCGTCCATACTCCACAGCAATCACTGTAATTAAGGACTGCTGTAACTTGCCAATGGTAGCACAAATTCTAATTTGTTCATTATTGCTACACGGTTTAATAAACTCTGCATACCTGAACATGCTAGCATCATGTATGTTGTCAGATCAGCAGGGTTTTGCTAACATATTTCCGCAAAGCCATAAAGTGCCAAGAACTGTAATCCTTGAATAAAGCATTGGGCATTTCCTGAGCCGTGGAAACAGGGCCGCAGTCCCGACTCTCACAACAACTCAGCTACTTTTTAGGCCCACACAAATAATAATTTACTATTTAGGTCATCTGGAGATCAGCCAGCCTGTCTACACCCCATCCCACAGACATGTAAACCCAAGAGATTCCACACTGCAGCAATAAAATAACTTTTTTTTCTCTCCGTTTCAGAGCGGAGCATAAACTTGCTCTTGTTTTACTGTAGTTTGAAACGTAATAAAGAGCCAAGTGTGGAAATAAAATGATAGGCTTCTCATTAATTTCATAGCACAGAAACGACCGGGTTCTGAAGTTCCAAAGGTAACTGCAAGAGGGGAAAACAACCCTTGTACAAACAAAATGTGGCGTATGCTAAGAGATCCCCCTCTGTTCCACACTTACTGTCTATCCCATCTGTGTAACCCGTCTGTCTCCCCTTCCCCTTTAGAATGTAAGCTCTCACGAGCAGGGCCCTCTCCCCTCACGTGCTTTACCATCTTTTGCTTAGACTATCTTCCACTCCATACGCAGCCTAACCCTAATGGGCCCTTCACACTGGCAGATAATACTGAAAGATATGAACGATCTCGTTCATTAATGAACGAGATACCGTTCATATCTTCCAGTGTGGAGGCACCAGCGATAAATGATGCGCGGCTCCGTGCTCGTTCATCGCTGGTGCCCCATCGCTTGTGCATGCAGGCCAATATGGACGATCTCGTCCATATTTGCCTGCACTGCCATGGAGCCGGGTGACAGGGGTAGTGAAGAATCTTTACCTCCCCCCTGTCACTGCCCCCCCCCCCCCCCCCCCCCACCGCCGGGTCACCTATCGGCCATATCCGCCGTCAGGCAGCTTGGCAGGGGATCGCGCTGTGTGTAGGGCCCATAACCCTCCCTGGTGGTGCCTAACCCAACCCCCCCCCTCCCGTCAAGCGGCATACCTCTCTGGCGGCCCCCGACAGTACGTCAATTGGTATTCCGGCTGTCGGGATGCCGGCGCCAGCATCCTGATCTGTGTCGGGATTTAGTCAGCTGTTGCAGGAACAGCCCTCCCTAAAACGGCACCTAACCCCCGGTTTCTGCCACCCTGATGCTTATCTTATTTTCCTGACCCCTGATACATTATGTCAACATGGTCACTAGGTTGACATGGCAAAGGTCCACACATGAAAAGGTCGACGTGAGTTTCTTATTTTTTCATTTTTTTAACTTTTTCATTCTACGATCTACGTGGACTACGATTGGGAATAGTAACCTTGCCCAAAGCATGGCGAGCAAAGCGATTGGACAAAGTTCCCAGTCACTTTACGAAGAAAAATAAGAATTTACTCACCGGTAATTCTATTTCTCGTAGTCCGTAGTGGATGCTGGGGACTCCGTCAGGACCATGGGGAATAGCGGCTCCGCAGGAGACAGGGCACAAAATTTAAAAGTTTGACCACTAGGTGGTGTGTACTGGCTCCTCCCCCTATGACCCTCCTCCAAGCCTCAGTTAGGATACTGTGCCCGGACGAGCGTACACAATAAGGAAGGATTTTGAATCCCGGGTAAGACTCATACCAGCCACACCAATCACACCGTACAACTTGTGATCTGAACCCAGTTAACAGTATGATAACGTAGGAGCCTCTGAAAAGATGGCTCACAACAATAAACAACCCGATTTTTTTGTAACAATAACTATGTACAAGTATTGCAGACAATCCGCACTTGGGATGGGCGCCCAGCATCCACTACGGACTACGAGAAATAGAATTACCGGTGAGTAAATTCTTATTTTCTCTGACGTCCTAGTGGATGCTGGGGACTCAGTCAGGACCATGGGGATTATACCAAAGCTCCCAAACGGGCGGGAGAGTGCGGATGACTCTGCAGCACCGAATGAGAGAACTCCAGGTCCTCCTTAGCCAGGGTATCAAATTTGTAGAATTTTACAAACGTGTTCTCCCCTGACCACGTAGCTGCTCGGCAGAGTTGTAATGCCGAGACCCCTCGGGCAGCCGCCCAAGATGAGCCCACCTTCCTTGTGGAGTGGGCATTGACAGATTTAGGCTGTGGCAGGCCTGCCACAGAATGTGCCAGTTGAATTGTGCTACAAATCCAACGAGCAATCGTCTGCTTAGAAGCAGGAGCACCCAGCTTGTTGGGTGCATACAGTATAAACAGCGAGTCAGATTTTCTGACTCCAGCCGTCCTTGAAATATATATTTTCAATGCTCTGACAACGTCCAGCAACTTGGAATCCTCCAAATCGCTAGTAGCCGCAGGCACCACAATAGGCTGGTTCAGGTGAAACGCTGATACCACCTTAGGCAGAAAATGAGGACGCGTCCTCAATTCTGCCCTGTCCGAATGGAAAATCAGATATGGGCTTTTATACGATAAAGCCGCCAATTCCGACACACTCCTGGCTGAAGCCAGGGCCAGTAGCATGGTTACTTTCCATGTAAGATATTTCAAATCTACCGATTTGAGTGGCTCAAACCAATGGGATTTGAGAAAATCCAAAACTACATTGAGATCCCACGGTGCCACTGGGGGCACAACCGGGGGCTGTATATGTAGTACTCCTTTTACAAAAGTCTGGACTTCAGGAACTGAAGCCAATTCTTTCTGGAAGAAAATCGACAGGGCCGAAATTTGAACCTTAATGGACCCTAATTTGAGGCCCATAGATAATCCTGTTTGCAGGAAATGTAGGAATCGACCCAGTTGAAATTCCTCTGTCGGGGCCTTCCTGGCCTCACACCACGCAACATATTTTCTCCAAATGCGGTGATAATGTTGTGCAGTCACCTCCTTCCTGGCTTTGACCAGGGTAGGGATGACCTCTTCCGGAATGCCTTTTTCCCTTAGGATCCGGCGTTCAACCGCCATGCCGTCAAACGCAGCCGCGGTAAGTCTTGGAATAGACACGGTCTCTGCTGAAGCAGATCCCTTCTTAGAGGTAGAGGCCACGGATCTTCCGTGAGCATCTCCTGAAGTTCCGGGTACCAAGTCCTTCTTGGCAAGTCCGGAGCCACTAGTATCGTTCTTACTCCCCTTTGCCGTATAATTCTCAGTACCTTGGGTATGAGAGGCAGAGGAGGGAACACATACACTGACTGGTACACCCATGGTGTTACCAGAGCGTCCACAGCTATTGCCTGAGGGTCTCTTGTCCTGGCGCAATACCTGTCCAGTTTTTTGTTGAGGCGGGACGCCATCATGTCCACCATTGGTCTTTCCCAATGGACGACAATCATGTGGTGAACACTGCTGACAGTGCTATCACATGATTTTCCGCCCAGCGAAGAATCCTTGCAGCTTCTGCCATTGCCCTCCTGCTTCTTGTGCCGCCCTGTCTGTTTACGTGGGCGACTGCCGTGATGTTGTCCGACTGGATCAACACCGGCTGACCCTGAAGCAGAGGTTTTGCCAGGCTTAGAGCATTGTAGATTGCTCTTAGTTCCAGTATATTTATGTGAAGAGACGTTTCCAGGCTTGACCACACGCCCTGGAAGTTTCTTCCTTGTGTGACCGCTCCCCAGCCTCTCAGGCTGGTATCCGTGGTCACTAGGACCCAGTTCTGTATGCCGAATCTGCGGCCCTCTAACAGATGAGCACTCTGCAACCACCATAGCAGAGAGACCCTTGTCCTTGTCGACAATTTTATCCGCTGATGCATCTGCAGATGCGATCCGGACCATTTGTCCAGCAGATCCCACTGAAAAATTAGTGCATGGAATCTGCCGAATGGAATCGCTTCGTAAGAAGCCA
This sequence comes from Pseudophryne corroboree, assembly GCF_028390025.1. Taxonomy (NCBI): domain Eukaryota; kingdom Metazoa; phylum Chordata; class Amphibia; order Anura; family Myobatrachidae; genus Pseudophryne; species Pseudophryne corroboree. The sequence continues at coordinate 909,755,530 of NC_086447.1, forward strand.
CCATTTTTCCCAGGACTCTTGTGCATTGATGCACAGACACTGTCCCTGGTTTTAGGAGGTTCCTGACGAGTTCGGATAACTCCCTGGCTTTCTCCTCCGGAAGAAATATCCAGAATCATCCCTAGGAACAGCAGACGTGTCGTCGGGATCAGTTGGGATTTTGGAAAATTCAGAATCCACCCGTGCTGTTGGAGCACTACTTGAGTTAGTGCTACTCCGACCTCCAGCTGTTCTCTGGATCTTGCCCTTATCAGGAGATCGTCCAAGTAATGGATAATTAATACGCCTTCTCTTAGAAGAAGGATCATCATTTCGGCCATTACCTTGGTAAAGACCCTGGGTGCCGTGGACAATCCAAACGGCAGCGTCTGAAACTGATAATGACAGTTTTGTACCACGAACCTGAGGTACCCTTGGTGTGAAGGGCAAATTGGGACATGAAGGTAAGCATCCTTGATGTCCAAGGACACCATAAAATCCCCTTCTTCCAGATTCGCTATCACTGCTCTGAGTGACTCCATCTTGAACTTGAATTTTTGTATGTACAGGTTCAGAGATTTCAGATTTAGAATAGGTCTTACCGAGCCGTCCGGCTTCGGTACCACAATTAGCGTGGAGTAATACCCCTTTCCCTGTTGTAGAAGGGGTACCTTGATTATCACCTGCTGAGAATACAGCTTGTGAATGGCTTCCAATACCGTCGCCCTGTCTGAGGGAGACGTTGGCAAAGCAGATTTTAGGAACCGGCGAGGGGGAGACTTCTCGAATTCCAACCTGTAACCCTGAGATACTACCTGCAGGATCCAGGGGTCCACCTGCGAGTGAGCCCACTGTGCGCTGAAATTCTTGAGGCGACCCCCCACCGCCCCTGAGTCCGCTTGTAAGGTCCCAGCGTCATGCTGAGGCCTTTGCAGAAGCCGGGGAGGACTTCTGCTCCTGGGAAGGGGCTGCTTGCTGCAGTCTCTTACCCTTTCCTTTGCCTCGGGGCAAATATGAATGTCCTTTTGCTCGCTTGTTCTTATAGGAACGAAAGGACTGCGGCAGAAAAGACTGCGTCTTTTTCTGCTGGGAGGGGACTTGAGGTAAAAAGGTGGACTTCCCGGCTGTTGCCGTGGCTACCAAATCCGATAGACCGACCCCAAATAATTCCTCCCCTTTATACGGCAATACTTCCATATGCCGTTTGGAATCCGCATCGCCTGACCACTGTCGTGTCCATAGACTTCTTCTGGCAGATATGGACATCGCACTTACTCTTGATGCCAGAGTGCAGATATCCCTCTGTGCATCTCGCATATAAAGGAATGCATCCTTTAATTGCTCTATAGTCAATAAAATACTGTCCCTATCCAGGGTATCAATATTTTCAGTCAGGGAATCCGACCAAGCCACCCCAGCACTGCACATCCAGGCTGAGGCGATTGCTGGTCGCAGTATAACACCAGTATGTGTGTATATACTTTTTAGAGTATTTTCCAGCCTCCTATCAGCTGGATCCTTGAGGGCGGCCGTATCAGGAGACGGTAACGCCACTTGTTTGGATAAACGTGTGAGCGCCTTGTCCACCCTAGGGGGTGTTTCCCAGCGCGCCCTAACCTCTGGCGGGAAAGGGTATAACGCCAATAACTTCTTTGAAATTAGCAGTTTTTTATCAGGGGTAACCCACGCTTCATCACACACGTCATTCAATTCCTCTGATTCAGGAAAAACTACAGGTAGTTTTTTCAGACCCCACATAATACCCCTTTTTGTGGTACTTGCAGTATCAGAGATATGCAAAGCCTCCTTCATTGCCGTGATCATATAACGTGTGGCCCTACTGGAAAATACGTTCGTTTCTTCACCGTCGACACTAGATTCAGTGTCCGTGTCTGGGTCTGTGTCGACCGACTGAGGCAAAGGGCGTTTTACAGCCCCTGACGGTGTTCGAGACGCCTGTACAGGTACTAACTGGTTTGCCGGTCGTCTCATGTCGTCAACCGACTTTTGCAGCGTGCTGACATTATCACGTAATTCCATAAACAAAGCCATCCATTCCGGTGTCGACTCCCTAGGGGGTGACATCACCATTACCGGCAATTGCTCCGCCTCCACACCAACATCGTCCTCATACATGTCGACACACACGTACCGACACACAGGGAATGCTCTGATAGAAGACAGGACCCCACTAGCCCTTTGGGGAGACAGAGGGAGAGTTTGCCAGCACACACCAAAGCACTATAATTATATAGGAACAACCTTATATAAGTGTTGTTTCCTTATAGCTGCTTAAATATATATAATATCGCCAAAAAATGCCCCCCCTCTCTGTTTTTTACCCTGTTTCTGTAGTGCAGTGCAGGGGAGAGCCTGGGAGCCTTCCTAGCAGCGGAGCTGTGTAGGAAAATGGCGCTGTGTGCTGAGGAGATAGGCCCCGCCCCCTATTCCGGCGGGCTCTTCTCCCGGTTTTTCTGAGACCTGGCAGGGGTGAAATACATCCATATAGCCTCATGGACTATATGTGATGTATTCTTTTTAGCCAGAAAGGTATTAACATTGCTGCCCAGGGCGCCCCCCCCCAGCGCCCTGCACCCTCAGTGACCGCCGGTGTGAAGTGTGCCTGAGCGCAATGGCGCACAGCTGCAGTGCTGTGCGCTACCTCATGAAGACTGAAAAGCCTTCAGCCGCCGGTTTCTGGACCTCTTCTTACTTCGGCATCTGCAAGGGGGTCGGCGGCGCGGCTCCGGTGACCCATCCAGGCTGTACCTGTGATCGTCCCTCTGGAGCTAGTGTCCAGTAGCCTAAGAAGCAAATCCATCCTGCACGCAGGTGAGTTCACTTCTTCTCCCCTAGGTCCCTCGTTGCAGTGAGCCTGTTGCCAGCAGGACTCACTGAAAATAATAAAACTATCAAAACTTTTACTCTAAGCAGCTCTTTATGAGAGCCACCTAGATTGCACCCTGCTCGGACGGGCACAAAAACCTAACTGAGGCTTGGAGGAGGGTCATAGGGGGAGGAGCCAGTACACACCACCTAGTGGTCAAACTTTTAAATTTTGTGCCCTGCCTCCTGCGGAGCCGCTATTCCCCATGGTCCTGACGGAGTCCCCAGCATCCACTAGGACGTCAGAGAAATACCAATTTAAAGAGAAAAAAAAAAACTCATGTCAACTGTTTTCCATGTTCACTTAAAGACCGTGTCGACCTAGTCACTGACGACTCAATGATCCACACCCGCCTTGATACAGCAATGCTTATATACCCTATACTTGTCCTACACTGTCTTATACGGTAAGTTGCTGTTTTCTTGTTTTGCACCTTTATGTACGTTATTAGGCGCTGCGGACCCCTTGTGGCGCCATATAAATAATGGATAATAATAATAATAATCACAAGCTATTATACTATGTAATTATGTATTATTATTATATTTTTTAAGGCCAAGTGTGGGATTACGGACAAGAAGCCTGCGTAAAGTAAAAGATCTTACCCCACAAGCATACATTTATACAAAAATATTCCATTCTAACGCCATGTCTGCAATTTCAATACTAAATCATAGCTTTTATAGAACTAAACTGTCTTCTACAGACAATATTTTTTTTTAATCACATTACTGCATGCACCAGAGGCGGTGTTATCCAACAACATACTATCACACTGGTACTAGATGGCTGCTGCATTGGTAATAAGAGTGGAATTTGCTGGACAGGCACCCAGGGCCCGCATGAGGGGGAGACGTTTATTTAAACATCAGTACTTTCCATAAACAACTGTCTGTGGTATAAACCAGCTTAGGCCCCGCTTTCATGGTACACGTGTGTTTTGGGGCCTGGATCACGTTGCAGATCACATGAAGAGTTAATAGTTTACTGGCGGACATACTGATTACTGGCAAACCTTATTTCTGCCCACATCCGGTGACAGTGATGTCATCACTTACAATGGAGATTATGGCGATTTCCATATGCATTGCATGTGCATTTTAGGCCTACAAATTACACTGATCCATCCTCATACATACACACAGACATGTGTTAAAATATAAATGTTAAATAATTTGCAGTACTAATCTCAATATACAGTATGTCAATTTGACATCTAATGGGGCCATTTGCAAATTCATAGATTGCCAACCCCATTACTTGCAGTTTGTGTGTGGGGGGAAGGAGGCTGACATCATACATGTTTCCTGCCAATGCCTGGCATTAGGAGTAGCAAACAACGTTCACACAGAGGAAATAAACCAGATATTTCAACTATTTGCTGTATTTATTGCCAGATGCATGCATACGGCAGCCGTGGAAGGAGAAGTTGTTGACAAGTGTTTCCAAGTTTTGCATTTACTACGAATATCAACACCTTGCGTAAATTAAAGTGTTTAATAATAGTTTGTGAGGGGGCCAGCGCCCGTATCCAACGGAAATATTAGCCTGGCTCCTTATGTGAAAAACAGGTGCCAAAAACACATGCATCGAACTCTAAAGGGTTGGCTGAGGGGGTTAGACTTGCTCAGTTCAAGTTCTTCTGCTGATCACTGACAGAGCAGTGGTACAGCTGGCCTTAAGACCATCATTAATCAACAGCATGACCCTTAATGAGACCTCTACAAAGGAAGGACAGGATATCTGACTGACGTTTCCTCAGCTTTAGTTGGCGAGGATACAGTACATATGGGATATGCAGCCGTGCTGGATTTGGAAGAGAGGAACGAAGTAAGATTCATCCTGCCATTGTGACAATCCGTTCACGAACCAACGTCTCTCGGTGATGTCACTGGTTCCCAGTGAACTGATAGGCTGTATTGTTACGTGTTGGTCCAGCACAAAAAAAGATGGCTGCCTCCGCTGTGAACTGAGGTGCCTCAGTGATGTCACTGGGTCCTAGAAAAAAAGGAAATAGGCCGCTTTTTCCGAATGATGGTCCAGCACAAAAAACATTTGCCTATGGCGTGTACGGACGTCTCTAGGTGATGTTACTTAGTACCTAGTGAATGGATAGGCTTTATATTCCCATATGATGGCCCAGCACAAAAAAAAGATGTCGGGCTCAGCTGTGAACCCACGTCCTAGCGAACCAATAAGTTATGGTTTTACGAATGTTGGTCCAGCACGAAAAGATGGCTGCCGCGCTGTGTCTAAGTGACCGACTTTAAATTATAATTTATTTATTTTTAAAAGGGGCACATAATAATCTAAGTTTCTTCATGGGAGGAAAAAAAAAATGCACACAGCAGGCCCAGCTCCATATTAGGTAATGAGACAACAGCTGTAAATGTCACTGGAGATTCTCAGTCTCTGCCATATGCTCTGTGGATGGGACTGTGAATCAACGCACATGAAAGCTTGTTAAAAAGGTGGCAACACTGAGGTCTCGGAGTTATTCGATATCAGTAATTCCCGGCATATCTCACACAGCCATTCCCTTCTTTCCTCAGGAGGCAGGAACGTCCACTGAGGTAATTACCTCACGCCAGTGCTGGTCACACCCAGTCACCAGGTGCCTATACACATTACTGCTGGGGCCTAACTTTTTGGAGTGATTACTACTGAGATCAATGGACATCCATCCTCCTGGCTCTTTGAACAGCCCTGCTGACGTGGGGCTTATTTTAGCTGCCCTGGCCCTAATATCAGTAACATATCTGGCAGAACCCTATGTTTCCTCCTGGATTCTCGATTACGAGATTCCGTACATGGATAACGCTGGGCTTCAAATTCCCGTCTGATTTTGCCGATCTGGGTCAATGGTTGTCCCTCCCTGACCTACAACAGAAGACCCCCTCGTACTCACTTAATCCCTTTCAATTCCTACAAATCCGGCGCTTCTTGGGTTCTCTGCCCTCCTCTGCTTTGCTTCGAGTCCTCACTCCCTTTGAAAGTTTATGCATACACTCTCACCTCTCCAAACGCTTAATCTCCCAACTTTACTCCCTTTTACTAGATTCTTCCCTTCCCTCCTCATGGCCCCACAAACTCGCATGGGAGCGTGATCTTGGGCCCCCTCCGGAGAGCGGAGACTGGGAGGACATGAGACTGGGGATTGCTAAATGCTCTATTGCTACGGCTTTCAAAGAGACGGCTTACAAAGTTTACTACCGTTGGTACTACACCCCGGATAGACTTGAACTCTTTCCGTCTTCCTCCCGATTGCTGGAGGAACTGCGGATCTAGAGGCACTATGCTACATATATGGTGGTCCTGCCCGTCCATCATTCCCTTTTGGAATCTAGTCCACTCCCTCCTTGACTCCCTTCTAGACTCCCCCATGCTGAAAGATCCCTGGATCTATTTGCTGTGTTACCCTCCCCCGATGCTTGATAAATTCTCCCAAAAACGGACTACACATATTCCAACTGCGGCAAAATCACTGATAGCCCTTAATTGGAAAAACCCCTCTCTTTTATCCCTTAAAACCAAAATTTGGTATATTGCATCAATGGAGAAGATTACATATTATCTCCATGACCGGGGTCATGTTTTTGAGCAGGTTTGGGCCCCCTGGCTCGCCGCTGAACGTAGACCGCCGTCTCCCCCCTCTTGTCCCTAGCTCCTTCCGCAGACCCATGGGCATCGCCTACTGCTCTTCCTCCATCTCCTCTCCCCCTTTTCTTCTCTTTTCTCTTCTTCCCTCCGCTTCTCTTCCTCCTTCTTATCGTCTCTCGCCTTTCCCTTGCCCTCCTTCTCTTTCTTTTCTCTGACTTCACTATTCTCAGCATATGTACTGTGATTGGATTATATCGTGGTTTCCCCTTTCCCCCATCCCCCTCTTCCTTCCTCCCTCCCCCCCCCCCCCCCAAATCTGATACTTGACTACCGATGTTGTATTTCTGCTTACTTTTATTGTCTATTCTAAAAATTGTATTGGTTCTCCTGACCACTTGTCCCTTTTGTCAATGTTTGTTTGCCTACTCTGTTTAACCGCGCAAAAATAAAGAAATTCAAAAAAAGAAATTGACGGCAGATAAGAACCACTTGGCCCATCAAGTCTGCCCCTTTTTTACTTTCTGTCCAAATACTTATAAAAAAGTTGCTTCATAAAGTACAAATACGCTAAGCTTAAACGGGTTATGACTGTTTTATCAAGTGCATATGGCTCGCCAGCTAGACAGTACCACCACCGCAAGCCCCCACAGTCCTCCATCCTCGTGGGGTTACGCACAGGTGGTGCAGGCTGGCAATCCAGTAATGGCACATGAGTGTTTGAAGCATGGTGTGACACCCTGCATAAGCGCTCTCTCCATAGGCGTGACACCCTGCACGTCTGCTCTACAGCCTGTTATTATTACATACCCTGTATAAGACTGAAGAGATCCCAAATATGTACTGTACTTTAATAAAACACCAGACAGATTACAATATTCCGGCCAAAGACGACTATTGTTACTAAGGTCCCCAACCCGCAGAACGCCCCACGGGCTACTGTAAGACCGATCCTTATAGAAGGGAGATGGGAGACCAGTAACAGGGAAGGGGAGGGGGGTGGGAAAAGTTCCTACTGGGCTATGTACTGAGCGACCACATGACGTCTGCTGGGGTTTTACATACACGTTTCTTTTCCGAACAAATAAACCTGCTTCATGGGTGTAAGTGCTGAAACCTGCGACGCAGCAATAACCAGTCTCCTGTCCTTGTAATATCATACCACAAATGTTCTGTAATTGCAGGTACTGTACGTTATCTCCTGCAGACAGTTTTACAATGCACTTTTAGTAGTCCATTTATCAAGGAGTGATAAAACTCGTTGTGAATGACAAAACTTGTTGCGTATGATGAATGGTGCTCCAGCCAATCAGCTCCTTACTGTCATTTGTCAAACACATGACAAGGAGCTGAACACACGACAGGAGCCGGACACATGACAGTTAGGAGCCGGACACATGACAGGAGCTGGACACATGACAGTTAGGAGCCGGACACATGACAGTTAGGAGCCGGACACATGACAGTTAGGAGCCGGACACATGACAGTTAGGAGCCGGACACATGACAGTTAGGAGCCGGACACATGACAGTTAGGAGCCGGACACATGACAGTTAGGAGCCGAACACACGACAGTTAGGAGCCGGACACACGACAGTTAGGAGCCGGACACATGACGGGAGCTGAACACATGACAGTTAGGGCTAAAACACACTACACGGTTGTTGCCGGCCGGGAAAAAGCCGGACGGCTTTTTCCCGTGCCGGCATTGTAGTTAACAGTGTGAGGGGTAGGGTCCCTTCACACTGCACGGCCCCGGCCCGGCTGCCGGGTTGCAGCCGGGTCTCACCACTGGAAGGTCCGGCGGCCGGGCGGCCGCCGGGCCGTCCTTGGAGCCAGTAAACCATGTGTGTGAAGGGGAGCTTTCACACACAATGGTTTTTTCTGAAGCCGTGTCTGATGCTGCGCATGAGCACAGCATCACACACGGCTCAAAGCCGTCCTGTGTGACAGACACTGCCGGTTTCTCCCGGATGGCAAAAAGCCGGACAAACTTTGTCCGGCTTTTTGCCATCCGGGAAAAACCGGAGTGTGTGTTACAGCCCTTAGGAGCCGGACACATGACAGTTAGGAGCCGGACACATGACAGTTAGGAGCCGGACACATGACAGTTAGTGCTGAAACACACTACCCGGCTTTTGCCGGCCGGGAAAAAGCCGGACGGCTGTTTCCAGTGCCGGCATTGTAGTTAACAGTGTGAGGGCTAGGGTCCCTTCACACTGCACGGCCCCGGCCCGGCTGCCGGGTTGCAGCCGGGTCTCACCACTGGAAGGTCCGGCGGCCGAGCGGCCGCCGGGCCGTCTTTGGAGCCAGTAAACCATGTGTGTGAAGGGGAGCTTTCACACACAACGGTTTTTTCTGAAGCCGTGTCTGATGCTGCGCATGCGCACAGCATCACACACGGCTCAAAGCCGTCCTGTGTGAGCGACTCTGCCGGTTTCTCCCGGATGACAAAAAGCCGGACAAAGTTTGTACGGCTTTTTGCCATCCGGGAAAAACCGGAGTGTGTGTTACAGCCGTTAGGAGCCGGACACACGACAGTTAGGAGTCGGACACACGACAGTTAGGAGCCGGACACACGACAGTTAGGAGCCGGACACACGACAGTTAGGAGCCGGACACACGACAGGAGCTGATTGGCTGCAGCATCATTTATCATACGCAACACGTTTGATCATGCATTGATAAAATGAGTGAATAAATTCAGTACAATGGAGGACGAATGGTAGGTAACAGCAGTGTCTATATAATGGGCGGGGGGTGTCAGTGAAAGACATGGGACACGACAAGTCCTTCATCTGTTCTCATACACACTGCCCCTTTGTCCTTAATTATGCATTTAAAATAAAAAATAAGTGACCTGCATGGGCCGGCAGAGGGTCAAGCACTAATCGTGCACACAGGATCACTAATTTCTCACAGCGCCCCTGACAGCAGCTCTGCCCGGCATCTGTCATACAGACATACACTGACAGTAAGAGTATATCCCAACTGTGAGACTGTATCCCGACCGCGGCACCCAGCACGGCGGAATGCTGGCAACGGGGAGAGTCGCCTTGTGGGCTCGGTGGTGAGCGCTTCTATTCTCCCTCTATGAGAGTGGTGGACACCGAGTGGAAATAGACCCTGTGCTCCGGTATTCTGGCTGACGGCATTGCCGGCTGTCAGTATTCCCGAGTTGGCATCCTGACCGCCGGGATCCTGACATCAAGCAAACTGAAGGGATCTCAACGATATATAGATAACATGTAGAACATTCCGCTTGGCCCCTCTTGGAATTGTAATAGCAATTGTTCCCTTAAAAAGCTCACCCTAAATAACACTAACACTGGCAGTTAACCTGATCTGGCTTACAGGGAATGCTGGAATTTGTAGTTCCAGCCATCTCTTGCTTGATGCCCCTTGCACGTTAAGTCAACTCCTCTATTTCCCAGGAGGGCCACCTTTTAAAGCCTCTGTACTGTAAACGTTCTCAAGCAGAGCGGAGGAGGCGGCGTTCCCCCGAGCAGCTTCTGCTTTTAGTTCCCACCAATTTACTGCAAACTATTCAAGTGGAATTCTCAGCATTACACAAATAACTAGTATTTAACGTGCAGCGTGTCCTCAAACTGTTCCATGTGTCTTCAAAACCATTCCCGTAATCTGTAAGATCCATCTCCCCCCCCCAGTCTATATAGCAGGGATATCCTCCTCTCCCATCACAGGACCTCCTTAAACTCCAACAGAATTCCTGAGTACCTCTGCATCTCTGTAACCCTATATAGGCACAAATTCTAGGAAAGGACTCCGAGCAGCATTTGCAAATGTGCTGGAGAATCACTTTGCAATACAGTCTTTAAGGCCCCGTACAAACGGGCCACAGCCGATAAGGCGTCCGCACTGCGTTGCTTTTGCTGCAGCGCAAACGCTTAGAAAACAAGGGAGCAATCAATACAGCTATGTACAATATGATGCTTCACCAAAGGATGCACGGACAGTGCTCAGAAAGAATTTAGAGTGAAGCACCGTCGCCAGCGATTGGCGCCAGGGCACACAAACCCTACGGTGGGGCCCACAGTATCCCACTTTCCCATGTATAGGTCCGCTTATGCTAAAATAATATATTGGTGAGCCATCTCCTGCAATAATGTAGATAAGAGTTCTGTCACCCTCAGCAAAAGTATATGTGCGTAACTGACCCTCTTTACCCTTTCACAGCGAGTATGTGTGTGCAATAAACTGCTGTATGTAAAAAAAAAAAAAAAGGTTTGAGACTGGCTGCACACAGTGCTGTGCGAACTCCTGGTTGGATTCACTACATAGCATGATGGTACTTGTAGTCCAACAACACCAGCACAGTCATAAATTGTTAAACTTGTCCCCCCAGTAGTTTTAAATTCTATTACTTCCTACCAATTCCATGTGGCAAGTTCAGCACACTATTAAATCCAATACACTGTAGTTATCTGTAAGTATATAGGAAACAACGTCTGCATCAGGCGGCAGATGCAGCGCTGTACTCCCCCGATGGCAGCGCCTGGCTCTCCTTTTTATTTTCTATAGTGAACGTGTTCCTGCAATCTCTCCTAAGTGACAGAATCATTGTTTGTCCGTCATTAAACAGCCCTGTGAATGAATCGAGGGCAGAAGCCGGCTCCTGGACACCTGGAACAGAACGGCCTGTGTAAGCACATATGTTGCAGTGTAAATTATGTAGATGGAATGAGGTACAGGCTGGCTATTGTCTGGTCCCTGGTAACGTATAAAGGAAAAACAGCAGGTGAGGCTGGGACGAGGCCCACAACAAAGGCCAGTCAGGCTTAGATCTGTGGAAGTTATCGACACGGTGCAGGGAGCGGGCAGCATCTTCCGAGGCTCTGTGTGAGTGGAGAAGGATACACACAGGTCATCTGGCCTTCAATCAATCAATGACAGGGGAGGAAAGAAAGAGGCGCCAGGGGGACAATGCCACGCCAGGGGGACAATGCCACGCAGGGTCCCTTGAGTGTCACAGGCCTCTCTGGGCATAAGGAAGTAATGTGGCTAAAGAAAAACATACACACACGTGTCACCCAAACCAACTACACTATTGTATGCACAGTAGGGCTTTCATATTTATATATTAGTTTCTGCATTGCCCACTTCAAGGTGAAGTATGTGCCCCAGCTTACTCCCAAGCACTTTACAGCAAGGCATTGGTCTTAACACATTATTATTATTACCAGTTATTTATATAGTGCACACATATTCCACAGCGCTTTACAGAGAATATTTGGCCATTCGCATCAATCCCTGCCCCAGTGGAGTTTACAATCTATGGGGGTAATTCTGAGTTGATCGCAGCAGGAATTTTGTTAGCAGTTGGGCAAAACCATGTGCACTACAGGGGGAGGCAGATATAACATGTGCAGAGAGTGTTAGATTTGGGTGGGGTGTGATCAATCTGCAATCTAAATTGCGGTGTAAAAATAAAGCAGCCAGTATTTACCCTGCACAGAAATAAAACAACCCACCCAAATCTAACTCTCTCTGCACATGTTATATCTGCCCCACCTGCAGTGCACATGGTTTTGCCCAACTGCTAACAAAATTCCTGCTGCGATCAACTCAGAATTACCCCCAATATTCCCTAGCACATTTATTCATACTGGGGTTAATTTTGTCAGAAGTCAATTAACCTACAAGTATATTTTTGGATTGTGGGAGGAAACCGGAGCACCCGGTGGAAACCCACGCAAGAACGGGGAGAATATACAAACTTCACACAGTTAGGGCCATGGTGGGAATCTAACCCATGACCTGCTGTGATGCTAACCATTACACCATCCGTACTGCCCTAACACATCCACCTCACCCACATATTGTAACTTCAGTCAACACATCATCATCCCTTATCAGAGGCATCAGAAAGCAGGTCAGCAGGTTGACAAAACTACTAGTGTCACTGAGGGATGAGGCGCCAAAGCTTCATGCCTCAGTGATGTCACTAGTTCCTCAAGAATTGATAAACTGGCCATTGCTCAATCCAAAACTCAGTCTTCAAGGCACCCCAACAATCCAGGTTGCAAGGATATCCATGTTTATGCACAGTTTACTTAATAAGTACCTCAGTCAGTTTGATTATCCGATCTGTGCACAAGCACGGATATCCTTTACACCTGGACTGTTGGGGTGGCTTGAGGACTGAATTTGGGAAACCCTTGCTTAATACCTTTACTGAGGTCAGATACCCACTGACCTTTGACATGTGGTTGCTAACCTGCAGTTTTACTCCCGTTCCGGTGACTACATGTCATGGATATAAAACACAAATTCAAGACTCAATTTTTTATTTGTTCTACAGTTTTATTTGTTGAAGCCTCAACTGTCTTTTCGTTTCTACCGTTGCGTCCTTCCCTCTGTCTCTATTTCCACCATGCTGCAAGCATCAGGCACTAAGTTTTATCGCTTCGGCCTAAACGAGACGAGCGGTTTCCGGCTTGTGTCAATGAATCACATACTGGCGAGCAATTGTACCGGGCAAACGAAACTGGGCATTTATAAATGGCTGTGTAGTGTAACCCATCAGCAATGTCGCAATTTAATTGCATCATGTGAACGTCATGCAATTCATTGCTTCTAGGGACTAAAATGGGAAGAGCAATGAATCTCTCACCCTTGCAACTTCTCTGAGGGAATCCTGGGCAGGAAATGCTACTTTGATCCCTGTAATGAGATTTCAGGGAGATTAAAATCAGTCCATTAATTATGCAAAGTTGCATGAATGGTAAACAAAGCATCCGGTAAGATATTTATCCCAGAGCCTAGACAATTAGCGCAATTAAGTCCTAATAAACTGTAGTGTTGTTTATAGCCTAGCAACCCTGACCGTGGCCATGAGTACACGGACAGTGGGCATTTGTACGACCTTACAGGCAGTGCTCTACGGTTAAAGGGACGCAAATGTGTTTTTGTTCTTTTAAAACCAGTTTGCCAGCACGAGGAACGAGAACAGTCAGAAGACTCTACGACGGTCCAAGCTCTCTATTGTCACTTGGTCGTCAATAGCTGGAATGCAGACTGCGTCCGGCGAGGGGGTTAAAGTAAGGCAGCTGTCCAGCCCCCACGGCCAGGCATAGGTCATCTGCTGCGGAAACCATCCACTGACAGCTGCTTTTACAGCAGAACTGGCAGAGCAACGCCCTTGGACCCCTCTGTATTACCCAGCGGTGGGGCACAGGAATACTATTTAGGGAAGGGGGGGGGAGAGCCATTTATATTACGTGTAAGAGCTGATCACATCGGGCTTGGGAAAAGACTGTAGAGTATGTGAAGTATGTCTGTCCGGGCAGCCACCTCCTCCGGCCACCACAAGGTCAATGACATCTGACAAATGTTCTGCTGAACCAGTCTGCTCCCAGGGAGTGGGTGGGCTGCGCAGCTTACGCTTCAATGATCCCGGCTGCCCTGGACCTCGTTAAAGGCCTCCGTCAGAGCAGGGTCATGAATAGACTCCGCATAAGAAGAGAAAGAGTTCTCATGGCGGCTGTCGCACAAAGGCGGTGCGTCAGGTGTGTCAAGAGGCCAACGCCATTAACGGTATACAATCAAATGCTGCGTACGTGGTACAATGACTTACTTACGCCAACGGCAGGACTAGCGGCTTTGTGTTCACTGTACTCCACAGTAAAATATATATATATAATAACGGCCAGATGCATAATCGCTTGGAGAGTGATAAAATAGAGAAAAGAGAGAAAAAGTACCAGCCAATCAGCTTCTAACTGCCATGTCACCGTACCTGTTTGAAAAATGACAGTTAGGAGCTGATCGGCTGATACTTTGGGGTCTATTCATGAAACAGTGAATAGAGTGGAGAAGTGAGCTAGTGGAGAAGTTGCCCCTGGCAACCAATCAGCTGCTCTGTATGATTTTATAGTATGCAAATTATAAATGTTACTTCAATGTTGATTGGTTCTTCTCCATTGGCTCACTTCTCCACAGTTTTCACTACTTTATGAATAGACCCCTTTATCGCTCTCCAAGGGATAATGAATCTAGCCCTAATTATTTTTTAGGTAATATCATGGTGTAAAAATCAGGTCACATAGTGTAGCAAATTTCTGTTCTTTCTGACAATTCTCTATCTCTCTCATATACAATATACATATATATTAGTGCATTAAATTTGAATGTAAAACTTTATTTTCCAGAGAGCCTGCGCAGTGTACCGTATGCAGACGGAACTGTGCCTCTCTACGAGTGTTGCGCTGGCATGCCAGGGCTGGTGTGAAACACACGGCACTGCCCAACGTCCTGTCACTGCCCCGATTCTCTGCCTTGTGACCCGACAGAGATAATATTCCATTTGTAACACAATTCCCTCATTGTCAGGATGCAGGAAGAGGAAGCAGCTGCTTTCAGAAGAGGCTAAAATAATCCCATTTACTGTCCATGCCCTATTTGTGTTATTCCGCCCAGTGTCTCAAATGATTGTACATCCTGACAGCACCCGGCAGCCCTGACAGAAAACAGCAAATAAAACAATGTGCACATAAAGTAGGGATAACAAGTCAATTACAATAAGAATTTACTTACCGATAATTCTATTTCTCATAGTCCGTAGTGGATGCTGGGGACTCCGTAAGGACCATGGGGAATAGCGGCTCCGCAGGAGACTGGGCACATCTAAAGAAAGCTTTAGGACTATCTGGTGTGCACTGGCTCCTCCCCCTATGACCCTCCTCCAAGCCTCAGTTAGGATACTGTGCCCGGACGAGCGTACACAATAAGGAAGGATTTTGAATCCCGGGTAAGACTCATACCAGCCACACCAATCACACCGTATAACCTGTGATCTGAACCCAGTTAACAGCATGATAACAGAGGAGCCTCTGAAAGATGGCTCACAACAATAATAACCCGATTTTTGTAACAATAACTATGTACAAGTATTGCAGACAATCCGCACTTGGGATGGGCGCCCAGCATCCACTACGGACTATGAGAAATAGAATTATCGGTAAGTAAATTCTTATTTTCTCTAACGTCCTAAGTGGATGCTGGGGACTCCGTAAGGACCATGGGGATTATACCAAAGCTCCCAAACGGGCGGGAGAGTGCGGATGACTCTGCAGCACCAAATGAGAGAACTCCAGGTCCTCCTCAGCCAGGATATCAATTTTGTAGAATTTTACAAACGTATTTGCTCCTGACCAAGTAGCTGCTCGGCAAAGTTGTAAAGCCGAGACCCCTCGGGCAGCCGCCCAAGATGAGCCCACCTTCCTTGTGGAGTGGGCATTTACAGATTTTTGGCTGTGGCAGGCCTGCCACAGAATGTGCAAGCTGAATTGTACTACAAATCCAACGAGCAATAGTCTGCTTAGAAGCAGGAGCACCCAGCTTGTTGGGTGCACACAGGATAAACAGCGAGTCAGATTTCCTGACTCCAGCCGTCCTGGAAACATATATTTTCAGGGCACTGACAACGTCTAGCAACTTGGAGGCCTCCAAGTCCCTAGTAGCCGCAGGCACCACCAATAGGTTGGTTCAGGTGAGACGCTGAAACCACCTTTGGGAGAAACTGAGGACGAGTCCTCAATTCCGCCCTGTCCGAATGGAAAATCAGATAAGGGCTTTTTCAGGATAAAGCCGCCAATTCTGACACGCGCCTGGCCCAGGCCAGGGCCAACAGCATGACCACTTTTCATGTGAGATATTTTAACTCCACAGATTTAAGTGGTTCAAACCAATGTGACTTTTGGAACCCAAAACTACATTGAGATCCCAAAGTGCCACTGGAGGCACAAAAGGAGGCTGTATATGCAGTACCCCTTTTACAAACGTCTGAACTTCAGGGACTGAAGCTAGTTCTTTTTGGAAGAAAATTGACAGGGCCGAAATTTGAACCTTAATGGACCCCAATTTCAGGCCCATAGACACTCCTGTTTGCAGGAAATGTAGGAATCGACCCAGTTGAATTTCCTCCGTCGGGCCTTACTGGCCTCGCACCACGCAACATATTTTCGCCAATTGCGGTGTTAATGTTTTTGCGGTTACATCCTTCCTGGCTTTGATCAGGATAGGGATGACTTCATCCGGAATGCCTTTTTTCCTTCAGGATCCGGCGTTCAACCGCCATGCCGTCAAACGCAGCCGCGGTAAGTCTTGGAACAGACAGGGTCCTTGCTGGAGCAGGTCCCTTCTTAGAGGTAGAGGCCACGGATCCTCCGTGAGCATCTCTTGAAGTTCCGGTTACCAAGTCCTTCTTGGCCAATCCGGAGCCACGAGTATATTCTTTACTCCTCTCCTTCTTATGATTCTCAGTACTTTTGGTATGAGAGGAAGAGGAGGGAACACATACACTGACTGGTACACCCACGGTGTTACCAGAGCGTCCACAGCTATTGCCTGAGGGTCCCTTGACCTGGCGCAATATCTGTCCAGTTTTTTGTTGAGGCGGGACGCCATCATGTCCACCTTTGGTTTTTCCCAACGGTTCACAATCATGTGGAAGACTTCTGGGTGAAGTCCCCACTCCCCCGGGTGAAGATTGTGTCTGCTGAGGAAGTCTGCTTCCCAGTTGTCCACTCCCGGAATGAACACTGCTGACAGTGCTATCACATGATTCTCCGCCCAGCGAAGAATCCTTGCCACTTCCATCATTGCCCTCCTGCTTCTTGTGCCGCCCTGTCTGTTTACGTGGGCGACTGCCGTGATGTTGTCCGACTGGATCAACACCGGCTGACCTTGAAGCAGAGGTCTTGCCTGACTTAGGGCATTGTAAATGGCCCTTAGTTCCAGGATATTTATGTGAAGTGACGTTTCCATGCTTGACCACAAGCCCTGGAAATTTCTTCCCTGTGTGACTGCTCCCCAGCCTCTCAGGCTGGCATCCGTGGTCACCAGGACCCAATCCTGAATGCCGAATCTGCGGCCCTCTAGGAGATGAGCACTCTGTAACCACCACAGGAGAGACACCCTTGTCCTTGAAGATAGGGTTATCCGCTGATGCATTTGAAGATGCGATCCGGACCATTTGTCCAGCAGATCCCACTGAAAAGTTCTTGCGTGGAATCTGCCGAATGGAATCGCTTCGTAAGAAGCCACCATCTTTCCCAGGACCCTTGTGCATTGATGTACTGACACTTGGCCTGGTCTTAGGAGGTTCCTGACTAGGTCGGATAACTCCTTGGCTTTCTCCTCCGGGAGAAACACCTTTTTCTGTACTGTGTCCAGAATCATCCCTAGGAACAGCAGACGTGTCGTCGGAATCAGCTGCGATTTTGGAATATTTAGAATCCATCCGTGCTGTCGTAGTACTACTTGAGATAGTGCTACTCCGACCTCTAACTGTTCTCTGGACCTTGCCCTTATCAGGAGATCGTCCAAGTAAGGGATAATTAAGACGCCTTTTCTTCGAAGAAGAATCATCATTTCGGCCATTACCTTGGTAAAGACCCGGGGTGCCGTGGATAATCCAAACGGCAGCGTCTGAAACTGATAGTGACAGTTCCGTACCACAAACCTGAGGTACCCTTGGTGAGAAGGGCAAATTGGGACATGGAGGTAAGCATCCTTGATGTCCAGAGACACCATATAGTCCCCTTCTTCCAGGTTCGCTATCACTGCTCTGAGTGACTCCATCTTGAACTTGAACCTTTTTATGTAAGTGTTCAAGGATTTCAGATTTAAAATGGGTCTCACCGAGCCGTCCGGCTTCAGTACCACAAACAGCGTGGAATAATACCCCTTTCCCTGTTGTAGGAGGGGTACCTTGATTATCACCTGCTGGGAATACAGCTTGTGAATGGCTTCCAATACCGCCTCCCTGTCGGGGGGAGACGTTGGTAAAGCAGACTTCAGGAACCGGCGAGGGGGAGACGTCTCGAATTCCAATTTGTACCCCTGAGATACTACCTGCAGGATCCAGGGGTCCACTTGCGAGTGAGCCCACTGCGCGCTGAAATTCTTGAGACGGGCCCCCACCGTGCCTGAGTCCGCTTGTAAGGCCCCAGCGTCATGCTGAGGACTTGGCAGAAGCGGGGGAGGGCTTCTGTTCGTGGGAAGAGGCTGTTTGCTGCAGTCTTTTTCCCCTTCCTCTGCCCCGGGGCAGATATGAGTGGCCTTTTGCCCGCTTGCCCTTATGGGGACGAAAGGACTGAGCCTGAAAAGACGGTATCTTTTTCTGCTGCGAGGTGACTTGGGGTAAAAAGGTGGATTTTCCAGCCGTTGCCGTGGCCACCAGGTCCGATAGACCGACCCCAAATAACTCCTCCCCTTTATACGGCAATACTTCAATATGCCGTTTGGAATCCGCATCCCCTGACCACTGTCGCGTCCATAATCCTCTTCTGGCAGAAATGGACATCGCACTTACTCTTGATGCCAGAGTGCAAATATCCCTCTGTGCATCTCGCATATATAGAAATGCATCCTTTAAATGCTCTATAGTCAATAATATATTGTCCCTGTCCAGGGTATCAATATTTTCAGTCAGGGAATCCGACCAAGCCACCCCAGCACTGCACATCCAGGCTGAGGCGATTGCTGGTCGCAGTATAATACCAGTATGTGTGTATATACTTTTAAGGATATTTTCCAGCTTCCTATCAGCTGGTTCCTTGAGGGCGGCCGTATCAGGAGACGGTAACGCCACTTGTTTTGATAAGCGTGTGAGCGCCTTTATCTACGCTAGGGGGTGTTTCCCAACGCGCCCTAACCTCTGGCGGGAAAGGGTATAATGCCAATAATTTTTTAGAAATTAGCAGTTTTTTATCGGGGGAAACCCACGCTTCATTTAATTCATCTGATTCAGGAAAAACTACGGGTAGTTTTTTCACACCCCACATAATACCCTTTTTTGTGGTACTTGTAGTATCAGAAATGTTCAAAACCTCCTTCATTGCCGTGATCATGTAACGTGTGGCCCTACTGGAAAATACGTTTGTTTCCTCACCGTCGACACTGGAGTCAGTGTCCGTGTCAGTGTCTGTATCGACCTGAGGTAACGGGCGTTTTATAGCCCCTGACGGTGTTTGAGACGCCTGTACAGGTATTAACTGATTTGCCAGCTGTCTCATGTCGTCAACAGTCTTTTGTAAAGTGCCGACACTATCACGTAATTCTTTCCATAAGACCATCCTGTCAGGTGTCGACTCCCTAGGGGGTGACATCACTAACACAGGCAATTTGCTCCACCTCCACACCATTTTCCTCCTCATACATGTCGACACAGCGTACCGACACACAGCACACACACAGGGAATGCTCTGATAGAGGACAGGACCCCACTAGCCCTTTGGGGAGACAGAGGGAGAGTTTGCCAGCACACACCAGAGCGCTATATATATACAGGGATAACCTTATATAAGTGTTTTTCCCTAATATAGCTGCTGTATATATTAATATGCCAATTTAGTGCCCCCCCTCTCTTGTTTTACCCTGTTTCTGTAGTGCAGGACTGCAGGGGAGAGTCAGGGAGCCTTCCTCCAACGGAGCTGTGAGGAAAAAATGGCGCTTGTGTGCTGAGGAGATAGGCTCCGCCCCTTTTTCGGCGGCCTTTCTCCCGCTTTTTTGTGGAAAACTGGCAGGGGTTAAATACATCCATATAGCCCAGGAGCTATATGTGATGTATTTTTAGCCATTTAAGGTATTTTCATTGCGTCCCAGGGCGCCCCCCCCCAGCGCCCTGCACCCTCAGTGACCGGAGTGTGAAGTGTGCTGAGAGCAATGGCGCACAGCTGCGGTGCTGTGCGCTACCTTATTGAAGACAGGACGTCTTCTGCCGACGATTTTCCGGACCTCTTCACTCTTCTGGCTCTGTAAGGGGGCCGGCGGCGCGGCTCCGGGACCCATCCATGGCTGGGCCTGTGATCGTCCCTCTGGAGCTAATGTCCAGTAGCCTAAGAAGCCCAATCCACTCTGCACGCAGGTGAGTTCGCTTCTTCTCCCCTTAGTCCCTCGATGCAGTGAGCCTGTTGCCAGCAGGTCTCACTGAAAATAAAAAAAATAAGAATTTACTTACCGATAATTCTATTTCTCGTAGTCCGTAGTGGATGCTGGTGACTCCGTCAGGACCATGGGGTTTAGCGGCTCCGCAGGAGACAGGGCACAATAATAAAAGCTTTAGGATCAGGTGGTGTGCACTGGCTCCTCCCCCTATGACCTTCCTCCAAGCCTCAGTTAGGATACTGTGCCCGGACGAGCGTGCATAATAAGGAAGGATATTGAATCCCGGGTAAGACTCATACCAGCCACACCAATCACACCGTACAACCTGTGATCTGAACCCAGTTAACAGTATGATAACAACGAAGGAGCCTCTGAAAAGATGGCTCAAAACAAGAATAACCCGATTTTTGTAACAATAACTATGTACAAGTATTGCAGACAATCCGCACTTGGGATGGGCGCCCAGCATCCACTACGGACTACGAGAAATAGAATTATCGGTAAGTAAATTCTTATTTTCTCTAACGTCCTAAGTGGATTGCTGGGGACTCCGTCAGGACCATGGGGATTATACCAAAGCTCCCAAACGGGCGGGAGAGTGCGGATGACTCTGCAGCACCGAATGAGAGAACTCCAGGTCCTCCTCAGTCAGGGTGTGCCCCTGACCAAGTAGCAGCTCGGCAAAGTTGTAAAGCCGAGACCCCTCGGGCAGCCGCCCAAGATGAGCCCACTTCCTTGTGGAATGGGCTTTTACTGATTTTGGCTGTGGCAAGCCTGCCACAGAATGTGCAAGCTGAATTGTACTACAAATCCAGCGAGCAATCGTCTGCTTAGAAGCAGGAACACCCATCTTGTTGGGTGCATACAGGCTAAACAGCGAGTCAGATTTTCTGACTCCAGTCGTCCTGGAAACATATATTTTCAGGGCCCTGACAACGTCAAGTAACTTGGAGTCCTCCAAGTCCCTAGTAGCCGCAGGTACCACAATAGGTTGGTTCGTGTGAAAAACAGAAAACACCTTAAGGAGAAATTGAGGACGAGTCCTCAATTCTGCCCCTGTCAGAATGAAAAATTAAGTAAGGGCTTTTATATGATAAAGCCGCCCATTCTGACACACGCCTGGCTGAAGCCAGGGCTAATAGAATCTTCACCTTCCATGTGAAATATTTTAATTCCACAGTGGTGAGTGGATCAAACCAATGTGACTTTAGGAAACTCAAAACAACATTGAGATCCCAAGGTGCCACTGGGGGCACAAAAGGAGGCTGTATATGCAGTACCCCTTTTACAAACGTCTGAACTTCAGGCACTGAAGCCAGTTCTTTCTGGAAGAAATTTGACAGGGTCGAAATTTGAACCTTAATGGACCCTAATTTTAGGCCCATAGACAGTCCTGTTTTCAGGAAATGTAGGAAATGACCCAGTTGGAATTCCTCTGTAGGGACCTTCTTGGCCTCACACCACGCAACATATTTTCGCCAAATGCGGTGAAAATGTTTTGCGGTTACATCCTTCCTGGCTTCGACCAGGGTAGGGATGACTTCATCTGGAATGCCCTTTCAGGATCCGGCGTTCAACTGCCATGCCGTCAAACGCAGCCGCGGCAAGACTTGGAACAGACAAGGCCCCTGCTGGAGCAGGTCCTTTCTTAAAGGTAGAGGCCACGGTTCTTCCGTGAGCATCTCTTGAAGTTCCGGGTACCAAGTCCTTCTTGACCCATCCGGAACCACGAGTATCGTTCTTACTCATCTCCTTCTTATGATTCTCAGTACTTTTGGTATGAGATGCATAGGAGGGAACACATACCCTGACTGGTACACCCACAGTGTTACCAGAGCGTCCACCGCTATTGCCTGAGGGTCCCTTGACCTGGCGCAATATTTGTCTAGTTTTTTGTTCAGGCGGGACGCCATCATGTCCACCTTTGGTTTTTCCCAACGGTTTACAATCATGTGGAAGACTTCCCGCTGAAGTCCCCACTCTCCCGGGTGGAGGTTATGCCTGCTGAGGAAGTTTGCTTCCCAGTTTTCCACTCCCGGAATTAACACTGCTGAGAGTGTTATCACATGATTTTTCGCCCAGCGAAGAATCCTTGCAGTTTCTGCCATTTCCCTCCTGCTTCATGTGCCGCCCTGTCTGTTTACGTGGGCGACTGCCGTGATGTTGTCCCACTGGATCAATACCGGCTGACCTTGAAGCAGAGGTCTTGCTAAGCTTAGAGCCTTGTAAATTGCCCTTAGCTCCAGTATATTTATGTGGAGAGAAGTCTATGATCACACTCCCTGGAAATTTTTTCCTTGTGTGACTGCTCCCCAGCCACTCAGGCTGGCATCCGTGGTCACCAGGACCCAGTCCTGAATGTCGAATCTGCGGCCCTTTCATAGATGAGCACTCTGCAGCCACCGCAGAAGAAAACACCCTTGTCCTTGGAGACAGGGTTGTCCGCTGATGCATCTGAAGATGCGATCCGGACCATTTTCCCAGCAGATTCCACTGAAAGGTTCTTGCGTGAAATCTACCGAATGGGATCGCTTTGTAAGAAACCACCATTTTTCACAGGACCCTTGTGCAATGATGCACTGATACTTTTCCTGGTTTTAGGAGGTTTAGCTCGGATAACTCCCTGGTCTTCTTCTCCGGGAGAAAACATCCTTTTCTGGACTGTGTCCAGAATCATTCCTAGGAACATTAGACGTGTCGTCGGAAAAAGCTGCGATTTTGGAATATTTAGAATCCACTCGTGCTGTCGTAGAACTACTTGAGATAGTGCTACTCCGACCGCCAACTGTTCTCTGGACCTTGCCCTTATCAGGAAAGCGTCCATATTTCTTTTAGGAAGAATCATCATTTCGGCCATTACCATGGTAAAGACCCGGGGTGCCGTGGACAATCCAAACGGCAGCGTCTGAACTGATAGTGACAGTTCTGTACCACGAACCTGAGATACCCTTGGTGAGAAGGGCAAAATTTGGACATGTAGGTAAGCGTCCCTGATATCCAGTGACACCATATCGTCCTGGTTCGCTATCACTGCTCTGAGTGACTCCATCTTGATTCGAACCCTTGTATGTAATTGTTCAAATCTTTTAGATCTCACCGAGCCGTTTGGCTTCAGTACCACAATATAGTGTGGAATAATACCCCTTCCCTTGTTGTAGGAGGGGTACTTTGATTATCACCTGCTGGGAATACAGCCTGTGAATTTTTTTCCAATACTGCCTCCCTGTCGGAGGGAGACGTTGGTAAAGCAGACTTCAGGAACTTGTGAGGGGAAGACGTCTCGAATTTCCAATGTACACCTGGGATACTACGTGTAGGATCCAGGAGTCCACTTGCGAGTGAGCCCACTGCGTGCTGAAACTCTTGAGATGACCCCCCACCGCACCTGAGTCCGCTTGTATGGCCCCAGCGTCATGCTGCGGACTTGGCAGAAGCTGTGGAGGACTTCTGTTCCTGGGAATGGGCTGCCTGCTGCAGTCTTCTTCCCTTTCCTCTAACCCTGGGCAGATATGACTGGCCTTTTGCCCGCCTGCCTTTATGGGTACGAAAGGACTGAGACTGAAAAGGCTGTGTCCTTTTCTGCTGAGATGTGACTTGGGGTAACAAAAGTGGATTTTCCAGCTGTTGCCATGGCCACCAGGTCCGATGGACCGCCCCTTTATACGGCAATACTTCCATGTGCCGTCTGGAATCTGCATCACCTGACCACTGTCGTGTCTATAAACATCGTCTGGCAGATATGGACATCACATCTACTCTTGATGCCAGAATGCAAATATCCCTCTGCGCATCTCGCATATATAGAAATGCATCCTTAAAATGATCTATAGTCAATAAAATATTGTTCCTGTCAAGGGTATCAATATTTTCAGTCAGGAAATCCGACCAAGCCCCCCCAGCGCTGCACATCCAGGCTGAGGCGATTTCTGGTCGTAGTATAACACCAGTATGTGTGTATATACTTTTTAGGATATTTTTCAGCTTCCTATCAGCTGGCTCTTTGAGGGCGGCCGTATCTGGAGACGGTAACGCCACTTGTTTTTATAAGCGTGTGAGCGCCTTATCCACCCTAAGGTGTGTTTCCCAACTCGCCCTCACTTCTGGCGGGAAAGGGTATACCGCCAATAATTTTCTATCGGAGGAAACCCACGTATCATCACACACTTTAATTTATCTGATTCAGGAAAAACTACAAGTAGATTATTCCCACCCTACATAATACCCTTATTTGTGGTACTTGTAGTATCAGAAATATGTAACACCTCCTTCATTGCCCTTAACATGTAACGTGTGGCCCTAAAGGAAAATACGTTTGTTTCTTCACCGTCGACACTGAAGTCAGTGTCCGTGTCTGTGTCGACCAACTGAGGTAAATGGGCGTTTTTACAAGCCTCTGACGGTGTCTGAGACGCCTGGACAGGTACTAATTTGTTTGCCGGCCGTCTCATGTCGTCAACCGACCTTGCATCGTGTTGACATTATCACGTAATTCCTAAATAAGCCATCCATTCCGGTGTCGACTCCCTAGAGAGTGACATCACCAATACAGGCAATTTGCTCCGCCTCCTCACCAACATCGTCCTCCTACATGTCGACACACACGTACCGACACACAGCACACACACAGGGAATGCTCTGATAGAGGACAGGACCCCACTAGCCCTTTGGGGAGACAGAGGGAGAGTTTGCCAGCACACACCAAAAACGCTATAATTATACAGGGACAACCCCTTATACAAGTGTTTTCCCTTATAGCATTTTCACATATGTAATCATATCGCCAAATAAGTGCCCCCTCTCTCTGTTTTAACCCTGTTTCTGTAGTGCAGTGCAGGGGAGAGCCTGGGAGCCTTCCTCACAGCAGAGCTGAGCAGGAAAATGGCGCCGTGTGCTGAGGAGAATAGGCCCCGCCCCCTAAAACGGCGGGCTCTTCTCCCGGAGTTTGTGAGATCTGGCAGGGGTTAAATACATCCATATAGCCTCAAGGGCTATATGTGATGTATTTTAGCCATAAAAAAGGTATAATACATTGCTGCCCAGGGCGCCCCCCCCAGCGCCCTGCACCCTCAGTGACCGCTGGTATGAAGTGTGCTGACAACAATGGCGCACAGCTGCAGTGCTGTGCGCTACCTTATGAAGACTGAAAGTCTTCTGCCGCCTGTTTCTGGACCTCTGGACCTCTTCAACTTCGGCATCTGCAAGGGGGGTCGGCGGCACGGCTCCGGGACGAACCCCAGGGTGAGACCTGTGTTCCGACTCCCTCTGGAGCTAATGGTGTCCAGTAGCCTAAGAAGCAAATCCATCCTGCACGCAGGTGAGTTTACTTCTCTCCCCTAAGTCCCTCGTAGCAGTGAGCCTGTTGCCAGCAGGACTCACTGAAAATAAAAAACCTAACTTAAACTTTTATTCTAAGCAGCTCAGGAGAGCCACCTAGATTGCACCCTTCTCGGCCAGGCACAAAGATCTAACTGAGGCTTGGAGGAGGGTCATAGGGGGAGGAGCCAGTGCACACCACCTGATCCTAAAGCTTTTATTATTGTGCCCTGTCTCCTGCGGAGCCGCTAAACCCCATGGTCCTGACGGAGTCCCCAGCATCCACTTAGGACGTTAGAGAAACCTATTTAAACTTTTACTCTAAGCAGCTCAGGAGAGCCACCTAGATTGCACCCTTCTCGTTCGGGCACAAAATCTTAACTGAGGCTTGGAGGAGGGTCATAGGGGGAGGAGCCAGTGCACACCAGCTAGTCCTAAAGCTTTTACTTTGTGCCCAGTCTCCTGCGGAGCCGCTATTCCCCATGGTCCTTTCGGAGTCCCCAGCATCCACTAGGACGTTAGAGAAAACCTGATACCACCTTAGGGAGAAACTGGGGACGAGTCCTCAATTCTGCCCTATCCATATGGAAAATCAGATAAGGACTTTTATATAACAAAGCCGCCAATTCTGATACACGCCTGGCCGAAGCCAAGGCCAATAACATGACCACTTTCCGCGTGAGATATTTTAGATCCACGGTTTTTAGTGGTTCAAACCAATGTGATTTTAAGAAACTCAACACCACGTTGAGATCCCAAGGTGCCACTGGAGGCACTCCTTTCACAATGTCTGAACTTCAGGTACTGAAGCTAAGTCTTTCTGGAAGAAAATCGACAGAGCCGAGATCTGTATCTTAATGGAGCCTAATTTTAGGCCCATAGACACTCCTGCTTGTAGGAAATGCAGAAATCGACCTAGTTGAAATTCCTCTGTTGGGGCCTTTTTTGGCCTCACACCAAGCAACATATTTTCGCCATATGCGGTGATAATGTTTTGCAGTTACATCTTTCCTGGCTTGAATCAGCGTAGGAATGACTTCCTCCGGAATGCCCTTTTCCTTTAGGATCCGGCGTTCAACCGCCATGCCATCAAAACGTAGCCGCGGTAAGTCTTGGAACAGACAGGGCCCCTGCTGCAGCAGGTCCTGTCTGAGCGGCAGAGGCCATGGGTCCTCTGATACATTTTCTTGAAGTTCTGGGTACCAGGCTCTTCTTGGCCAATCCGGAACCACGAGTATCGTTCTTACTCCTCGCCTTCTTATTATTCTCAGTACCTTTGGTATGAGAGGCAGAGGGGGGAACACATAAAACAACTGGTACACCCACGGTGTTACCAGAGCGTCCACAGCTATCGCCTGAAGGTCCCTTGACCTGGCGCAATATCTTTTATAGCTTTTTGTTGAGGCGGGACGCCTTCATGTCCACCTGTGGCCTTTCCCAATGGTGTACAATTCTTTGGAAGACTTCTGGATGAAGTCCCCACACTCTCGGGTGGAAGTCGTGTCTGCTGAGAAGATCTGCTTCCCAGTTGTCCACTCCGGGAATGAACACTGCTGACAGTGCTAACACATGATTTTCCGCCCATCGGAGAATCCTTGTGGCTTCTGCCATCGCCATCCTGCTTCCTGTGCCGCCCTGTTGGTTTACATGGGCGACTGCCGTGATGTTGCCTGATTGGATCAGGACCGGCTGGTTTTGAAGCAGAGGCCTTGCCTGACTCAGGGCATTGTAAATGGCCCTCTGTTCCAGAATATTTATGTAGGGAAGTCACCTGACTTGACCAAAGTCCCTGGAAGTTTCTTCCCTGTGTGACTGCCCCCCAGCCTCAAAGGCTGGCATCCATGGTCACTAGGACCTAGTCCTGTATGTCGAACCTGCGGCCCTCTTGAAGATGGGCACTCTGCAGCCACTACAGTAGAGATACCCTGGTCCTTGGAGACAGGGTTATCAGCCTAATGCATCTGAAGATGCGATCCGGACCACTTGTCCAACAGGTCCCCCTGAAAAGTTCTTGCATGGAACCTGCCGAATGGGATTGCTTCGTAGGAAGCTAACATTTTTCCCAGGACTCGCGTGCAATGATGCACCGATAACTGTTTTGGCTTCAGGAGGTCTCTGACTAGAGATGACAGCTCCTTGGCTTTCTCCACCGGGAGAAACACTTATTTCTGGTCTGTGTCCAGAACCATCCCCAGGAACAGTAGACGTGTCGTAGGAACCAGCTGTGACTCTGGACTGTTTAGAATCCAACCGTGCTGTTGTAGCACTTTCCAAAATAGTGCTACCCCGACTAGCAACTGCTCCTTGGACCTCGCCCTTATAAGGAGATTGTCCAAGTACGGGATAATTAAAACTCCCCTTTTTCGAAGGAGTATCATCATTCCGGCCATTACCTTGGTAACACCCTCGGTGCCATGTACAGTCCAAACGGCAGAGTCTGGACTTGGTAATGGTAATCCTGTACCACAAATCTGAGGTACTCCTGACGAGGATAGTAAATATGGACATGCAGGTAAGCATCCTTGATGTCCCGGGATACCATGTAATCCCCCTCGTCCAGGCTTGCAATAACCGCCCTGAGCGATTCCATCTTGAACTTGAATTTTTTTATGCATGTGTTCAAGGATTTTAAATATAAAGAAGGGTTACACCGAACCATGCGGTTTCGGTACCCCAACCGTGTGGAATAGTAACCCCGTCCTTGTTGAAGTAGGGGCACCTTAAGTATTACCTGCTGGGAATACAGCTTATTAATTGCCTCTAGCACAGCCTCCCTGCCTGAGGGAGTTGTCGGCAAGGCATATTTGAGGAAACGGCGGGGGGAAGACATCTCGAATTCCAGCTTGTACCCCTGAAATACTACTTGAATGAAACAGGGATCCACCTGTGAGCGAGCCCACTGATCGCTGAAACTTTTGAGACGGCCCCCCACCGTACCTGGCTACACCTGTGGAGCCCCCGCGTCATGCTGTGGACTCAGAGGAAGCGAGAGAAGAATTATGATTCTGGGAACAGGCTGACTGGTGCAGCTTTTTCCCTCTTCCCTTGTCTTTGTACAGAAAGGAAAAGCGCCTTTGACCCGCTTGCTTTTCTGAAGCCGAAAGGACTGTACCTGATAATACAGTGCTTTCTTAGTCTGTGAGGAAAACTGAGGTAAAAATATTTCTTCCCAGCTGTTGCTGCGGATACGAGGTCCCAGAGACCATCCCCAAATAATTCCTCACCCTTATAAGGCAGAATCTCTATGCGCCTTTTAAGGTCAGCATCACCTGTCCAGTGACAGGTCTCTAATACCCTCCTGACAGAATGGACATTACATTCATTTTGGATGCCAGCCGGCAAAATATCCCTCTGTGCATCCCTCATATATAAGACGACGTCTTTAATATGTTCTCATGTTAGCAAACTAGTATGTTTGACAGGGTCACCGACCACGCTGCAGCAGCACGCTCTGCAGGTTTCAGTCTAGTACCTGAGTGTGGAAATACAGACTTCAGGATAGCCTCCTGCTTTTTATCAACAGGTACCTTCAAAGTGGCCGTTCCTAAAACGGCAGTGCCACCTATTTTGACAACCGTGTGAGCGCCTTATCCACCCTAGGGGATATCTCCCAGCGTAACTTATCCTCTGGCGGGAAAAGGTACGCCATCAGTAACTTTTTAGAAATTACCGGTTTCTTATCAGGGGGAGCCCACGCTTTTCACACACTTCATTCATTCATCTGATGGGGGAACAAAACACTGCCTGCTTTTTCTCCCCAAACATAAAAACCCCATTTTTAGAGGTTAATGTCAGAAATGTGTAACACATTATTTTTATTGCCGGGATCAAGTCACGGATGTTCCTAGTGGATTGTGTATATGTCTCAACCTTGTCGACACTGGAGTCAGACTCCGTGTCGACATCTGTGTCTGCCATCTGAATGAGCAGGCGTTTTTGAGCCCCTGATGGCCTTTGAGACGCCTGGGCAGGCACGGGCTGAGAAGCCGGCTGTCCCACAGCTGTTAGGTCATCCACCCTTTTATGTAAGGAGTTGACACTGTCGGTTAATACCTTTTACCTAACCATCCACTCTGGTGTCGGCCCCACAGGGGGCGACATCACATTTATCGGCATCTGCTCCGTCCCTATATAAGCCTCCTCCTCAAACATGTCGACACAGCTGTACCGACACACCGCACACACACAGGGAATGCTCTGACTGAGGACAGGACCCACAAAGCCCTTTGGGGAGACAGAGAGAGAGTATGCCAGCACACACCAGAGCGCTATATAATGAGGGGATTAACACTATAACTGAGTGAATTTTCCCCCATAGCTGCTTGTATATACAATATTGTGCCTAAATTTAGTGCCCCCCCCCCCTCTCTTTTTTACCCTTTGAGCCTGAAAACTACAGGGGAGAGCCTGGGGAGCTTTCTTCCAGTTGCACTGTGAAGAGAAAATGGCGCCAGTGTGTCTGAGGGAGATAGCTCCGCCCCTTTTCCGCAGCCTATTCTCCCGCTTTTTTCTGGATTCTGGCAGGGGTATTTACCACATATATAGCCTCTGGGGCTATATATTGTGGTATTTTTGCCAGCCAAGGTGTTTTTATTGCTGCTCAGGGCGCCCCCCCCAAGCGCCCTGCACCCTCAGTGACCGGAGTGTGAAGTGTGTATGAGGAGCAATGGCGCACAGCTGCAGTGCTGTGCGCTACCTTGGTGAAGACTGATGTCTTCTGCCGCCGTTTTTCCGGACCTCTTCTTGCTTCTGGCTCTGTAAGGGGGACGGCGGCGCGGCTCCGGGACCGAACACCAAGGACTGGGCCTGCGGTTGATCCCTCTGGAGCTAATGGTGTCCAGTAGCCTAAGAAGCCCAATCCGGCTGCAAGCAGGCGAGTTCGCTTCTTCTCCCCTTAGTCCCTCGCTGCAGTGAGCCTGTTGCCAGCAGGTCTCACTGAAAATAAAAAACCTAAATCAATACTTTCTTTCTAAGGGCTCAGGAGAGCCCCTAGTGTGCATCCAACCTCGGCCGGGCACAAGATCTAACTGAGGCTTGGAGGAGGGTCATAGTGGGAGGAGCCAGTGCACACCAGGTAGTCATAAATCTTTCTAGAGTGCCCAGCCTCCTTCGGAGCCCGCTATTCCCCATGGTCCTTACGGAGTTCCCAGCATCCACTAGGACGTCAGAGAAAAGCCAGTGATTTAGGCGCCCTAACCAGTACTTTAGATGGGTTTAGTCGCTTTACGCTGCTAAACCTGGTTGTTTGTGGGCGCGATACTTAATGGGAACCCAATCAGAGCAGTAGTGTTCACTTTAGGCTGTTTTAGCAAGGCGCCGCCCCCTGCCCGATTTTTTAAAGGCAAAATCCGCCCTTCCCCTTTTGTGGCGCCCTGCTAGAACAGCTGCCCACTTCCTGCCGTCCCAGCGTGTAAAGATGCCGTGCGCATGCCCCCAACAGAGACGTCGACGGCCACAGACGCCCCCTATAGCAACGTCTGTGGGCCGCAACGCCCACTAAAATGACGTTAGCGTGGCCACGCCCCCTAATTTACATGGCCGCGCCCCCCATTTCGGGCGCACGCCAATATGCCCCCGGAGTCCGGCGCCCTGCCCCATATTAATCCTAGAAGGAACACTAGAGCAATAATTGAAATTCTCATTCTCACACTAGAGTACCCAAAACAGCTGAATCGCCCCCTAAGTGACTTGTCATCTGACCTAATATTGTCCATCTTTGATGACACGTTTGCTAAACTGCAGCCAAAGGATATTATCCAAGCGCTGGTGTCAGAGCCAGATTTACACACATATATATCATTTGGTGGTGAGTTTTGCCTATAAAATAATTAGAATAATACAAATATAATATTTATAAGTGATACATATCTAGCTCGTATTATTCTAATAATTTTTATAGTGAAAACTCTGGAGTGCACTAGAGTGTGAGAGGAGATGAGGCGCTGCCTCTCCTGACCGCGCGTCACTGCTTTACTGTCCGATTACACTGGAGAGGGATAGAAACAAACGTCATAAGTCGCACGCACCAGTGACCCATCCCCCGTCTTTCGGGCCCCGGGAAGACCGCACCACAGTATGCAATGTAACATACACAGAACACACAGTGTCAGAGCAGGAATAAGGTTACAGCGTGTTAGGTCCCAGATTTATTGCCTCCTGTGGGGTCATAGGTTGGACAAGGCACCCACTACAAGCTGCCTGCACATTGTGCAGCGGGGGTCACTAGGCCTACTTGGTAAATGGACAGATATGTAAGCACTGAGATCGATGCATGTTCTAACAAGCGATGAAGCACACCATTGGGTAGATTCTGAGTCATACGCAAAGAGGCTGTAGTTGCAGCAGCCGCGGAACCCTGCTTTACTGCCTTATGCTGATGCGACATTCCGTAGGGCTAATTTGGGGGTTGCGCGTCTGCAAGCGGGAAGCCGCGCCGCCCACTGATCTCACACCTACCGCCGCAACAGATCTTATTATCGGCATCTGCACCAGCCGATGCTAGGTGCAAGAGATCCGTCATTAACAGGCTTCCCTCCCCCATACATAGGACTCAGAATTGCACCGAGCTTTAGAGACACTCCCAATACATAGGGCAGTTCCGTGTACTTGCACTGTTGCCGCCTCTAAATGCCCAATTGTAAAGAAAGGACAAAACCATCCAATAAGATCAGTCCGACCCAGAATAGGACGGAAATATGCAA
Organism: Pseudophryne corroboree; assembly: GCF_028390025.1. Lineage (NCBI taxonomy): Eukaryota > Metazoa > Chordata > Amphibia > Anura > Myobatrachidae > Pseudophryne > Pseudophryne corroboree. The sequence continues at coordinate 909,787,919 of NC_086447.1, forward strand.
CAGTTTTCTGTATGCTAAAACTTGCCATTTGCACCCGTTCACAGAGGCCCGTCCAAGTTCCAACTCAGGATTATGCGCCCAAGTGGTCAGAGTAAGCTGTGCAACCCACAGCCCTGTGCTCCGTCACCTTTGGGTCACCCAGTCCTGCCTGCAGTCCGATGACTGACATTATCTCCCTAGCTGCAGTCAGACATGGATGAAGACAAACTGCCCTGCACCTCCTGTGGCGCAGCTCCTGGCACCATTGTCAGACACCCTGTGTCAGCGCTCCATGTGGGCACTTTGTAGGACAGGCTGCAGGTCAATGTCGTTTACCAAATCATTTTAGAATATAATCTAGTTTTAAATCTGCCCCGCTCTCAAGTGTTATTCAGAAAATACTGATACGTACAAGGGTCCCGGATAGGTGGGACACTGCGGAACAGAATGGGATAGATACGGAACCGCTCATATAATGAAAGGAAAGAGTTAATGGGAAGCAGGAACTGCACCTCGCATCTCCCTGGATAAGCTGCAGGTTACCGCTGCCTCCAGTCAGTAGCAGACAGACACTTTCCTTGTAAGCGGAGGTTTCGCTCACTGACGGTGGGATGACTACAGACCAGCTGGCACTGCTAGCAGGCCCTAAGAGGAAAATTATCCTCCCATTTATAGTCAAAAATGTGCTCACACTTGGCTCTAAGCAGCAGCGTACAATCCCCAAACACATCTTCCTGCCCCACCACCCACTACAGGAGGAGAGGACTGACGCCTACAGAGAACCACCTTGCAGAGGATTTAATGACCGCATTCATCAGTAATACTGAGACGACATTAGGGAGAAAGATGGTGCGATGGTTAGCACTGAGGTCATGGGTTACATTTCTGACCTGGGAATTATATGTGTGGAGTTTGTATGTCCTGTCCATGTTTGCCTGGGCTTCCCACACTCCAACAACATACTGGTAGGTGAACTGGCTACTGACAAATAATGACTTTGTACCGGCAGCCCGTGGTAAAGTGTGCAATAGGGGGTTCAGTATGATTTACCGACGGACAATACCGACAACCACTGACAGTCAAAACACAGACACTGTCATAAAACCGACATTCATTGTACCGACATGTTCAAAGTGCAGTCAGAAAACAGGCACTTGAAATGACGACATTTCAAAATACTGACATGAGTTTTTCGGTTTGTTTTTTGTGTGTAAATGTTGACATAGGTCGACATGGACACCACGTAAGTGTACCTCTGCGCTCACCATGCTTCGGGCACATTCCCCCTACAGGTCCACTGGGATGGTAAAGTATAAACAAGTCTGTTTTGGGGCAAAAATTCCTTAAAAACGCATGTTGGCATTTTGGCATGTCGGCATTTCAAATGTCGGTATTCTGACAATGTCTGTATTTTGACTGTTGGTACTGTGTCCATCGGGAAATCAACTGCTACCTGTGTAATGGGTGTGGCCTACTTAACATTTTAAAACGCAATGGCGGGAATGATAGCCTAGGCAGGGTAGGTGTGCGTAAACCACCGCGCGTGAACTCACCCCTGTATCTATTTGTAAATGGTAATGCGGCTCTTTAAACTGCACAAGGGACCAGTGAATGCAGAGGGGGATCTGCAGATCCTGTCCGATTCTGCGTCCCAGGCATATTATAAATGCAATTATCATACAGGACGACCGGATTATTACTCATGCATTTCTGTAGACCACAGAATTTCCTGATGTTATTTCAGTTAGCTCAACTCTACGGGCAATAAAATACAACTTTCCATGAGACAACGCGATGGTAAACGTATCACATCATCTCGGGCAGCTGTTCCCATACAAAGCAGAAGCAGACGTCTTCCTTCCAACGAGCAGTGCTGTGTGCGCTATACATTATATAAGTCCTGTGAGACGGGATTACACACCAAGGTTTCCAGCCGCAACTACCAGGCGGCTCCACTACAAAGGCCACAGAATCAGATCTTACCAATCTGCTGGTGACCTGAACAGAGGTACTTCCAGCAAAGGTTGTGCCAACGTTTGTTCACCTCAAAACCTTCCATTATGCAGAGACATTTGGCGCCTATGACAAACCAAAACTGCACATAGGAAATAGCTTAAAATACATCAGAACCTCCCTCCGGCACACGCAGTCATTTTTGCGGTCTACAGTAATATTCATTAAAATGACAGAAGCTACCGACATCACCGAGGCACGAGCCACCATCTGCCTAGTCACTCTCCAGGCGAATGAATCACCAGCCTACAGAAATATAAAAAACGAGGATCCACAAGACTGCATGCCCATGACACAGACGGTGGAGTGCGTGGGGTATGCTGTACGTATCGCACTCACAATCGCCAGTAATCCCGGCTTTGTGCAATTCCATTCGCTGTAATTAAAATGTATTGTTGTGTGAAGATGTATCATGAGTAATGGGCACGCGTTGCCACAATCGCCCATTTCATCTGGTAGAAACTGATTAGCTAAGTGCACATTACAAGCGATGATTGCATCCAGAGGACACAGAGGATTAGCGCCATGTGAAATCTGCAAATGCAACGCGGGCCGAGAAGCACCTGCCGAGCCCGAGCTGCCGGCTCCGTCTCATTCTCTTTATGTATTTATTGACTTGTTATCGTATGTTCAGTAGACGGAGTCGCCGCAGCCCGCATCACGTCACCCTCTTGCAGTTACCACAATGCTGGGACTAGCTGAGAGATTGACGCTTTTGTTATTTAATTTTTATTTATTTTTTATAGCCTGTAAAAACCTGGAATGATGCTACGCTAACACAGGGACACACCCGTGGGGAGGAGAGACGCCTCGTTAAAAAGCTACTTGGTAAAAACAAGCTTGGTCTGTCCCAACGCTGTCAATCATACAGAAAGCGCGTTCGAGTATACGGAAGGAACGTTTAGTAGGTATCCGGTCCCTAGGTCGACAATGTCTAGGTCGACCACTATTGGTCGACAGGGTCTCTAGGTCGACAGGTCAAAAGGTCGACATGAGTTTTTCACAATTTTTTTTCAACTTTTTAATATGTAACGATCCACGTGGACTACGATTGGGAAAAGTAACATTAAAAAACTCATGTCGACCTACAATCCCTGTCGACCTAGAATTCCTATCGACCAATACTGGTCAACCTAGACACTGTCGACCTTCCATACCACACCCTGTTTAGTATAGGCATCGTTTAGGGCACAGGTTCTGAAACTCAAAAATTAAAAAACAGGTTCTCAAAATTCAAAAAATAGTGCGAGGGGACGCGGTGCACTAATTGGGGTTCCTGGTCACTGTGTGGAGAAAACAACAATTTAAAAAAAAAAAAAAAAACTCATGTCGACCTTTTGACCTGTCGACCTAGAAACCCTGTCGACCAATACTGGTCGACCTAGACACTGTCGACCCTCCATACCACACCCTGTTTAGTATAGGGATCGTTTAGAGCAGTGGCTCTCAAACTCGGTCCTCAGTACCCCACACAGTGCATGTTTTGCAGGTAACCCAGCAGGTGCACAGGTGTATTAATTACTCACTGACACATTTTAAAAGGTCCATAGGTGAAGCTAATTATTTCACTTGTGATTCTGTGAGGAGACGTGCAAATCATGCACTGTGTGAGGTCCAGAGGACCGAGTTTGAGAACCACTAGTTTAGAGCACAGGTTCTCAAACTCAGTCCTCAGAACCCCACACAGTTCATGTTTTCCAGGTCACCTGTGGATCTTAAAATGTGACAGTTGGTGGCACACAGTGCACCTGCCCGGTGACCTGGAAAACGTGACCTGTGTGGGGTTCAGAGGACAGAGTTTGAGAACCACTGGTTTAGGGAATAACTGTGAGAGTCAGAAATTACAATGGGAGCTTATAAAGTAAGCTTGTGTATAATTGCTAAAAGAAGATGTATGTATCAAACCTTGGAGAGAGATAATGTTGAGAGAGATGATGTACTAACCAATCTGCTCCAAAAGTTGGGTACACACTATGTGATGCGATGTCCCAGAGACGGTGTGATGTGACAATACAACGCGCCGCTGTACACACACAGGGGGCAATTCCAAGTTGATCGCAGCAGGAAATTTTTTAGCAGTTGGGCAAAACCATGGCCCTCATTCCGAGTTGTTCGCTCGGTAAAAATCTTCGCATCGCAGCGATTTTCCGCTTAATGCGCAATGTCCGCACTGCGACTGCGCCAAGTAAATTTGCTATGCACTTAGTAATTTTACTCACGGCTTTTTCATCGTTCTGGCGATCGTAATGTGATTGACAGGAAATGGGTGTTACTGGGCGGAAACAGGCCGTTTTATGGGCGTGTGGGAAAAAACGCTACCGTTTCCGGAAAAAACGCAGGAGTGGCCGGAGAAACGGAGGAGTGTCTGGGCGAACGCTGGGAGTGTTTGTGACGTCAAACCAGGAACGACAAGCACTGAACTGATCGCAGATGCCGAGTAAGTCTGAAGCTACTCAGAAACTGCTACGAGGTGTGTAATCGCAATATTGCGAATACATCGTTCGCAATTTTAAGATGCTAAGATTCACTCCCAGTAGGCGGCGGCTTAGCGTGAGCAACTCTGCTAAAATCGCCTTGCGAGCGAACAACTCGGAATGACCTCCCATGTGCACTGCAGGGGGGGCAGATATAACATGTGCAGAGAGAGAGAGATTTGGGTGTGGTGAGTTCAATCTGCAATCTAAATTGCAGTGTAAAAATAAAGCAGCCAGTATTTACCCTGCACAGAAACAAAATAACCCACCCAAATCTAACTCTCTCTGCACATGTTATATCTGCCCCCCTGCAGTGCACATGGTTTTGCCCAACTGCTAAAAAATATCCTGCTGCAATCAACTTGGAATTACCCCCACTATACGATATATCTTACGACGGCACAATGTATAGTTACATACTGCGTGTAAAATACATTGCGTCACCCGTGGGATTGTTCCATCTGACATAGAGCACATCAGATGGGAAAATCCAATAAACGAAGGTCGGGAACGACGGACTGTGGGTACACACTATACGATGTGTAGAATATAATGTTTCGCTTTGCGTTGCAACAATATATCATATGACATACTACATAGTGTGTTCCCAGCTTAACGGTTATTTTTCGAACACAGCCTATAAAGTGACAGGCGCCGACTGTAATTTGGGGTCTATTTCTTAAGCCTTGGAGAGAAATAAAATACCAACCAACCAGCTCCTGTCATTTTTCAAACACAGTCTGTAGCGTGGCAGATATGATCTGATTGGCTGGTACTTTATCTCCCTCCAAAGGGCCCTACTCATTTGACGATGCGCCGCCGAGGTGCCCGACGGCCGAAACGGCCGACGAGCGACCCGGCGGCGGGGGGGCAGTGACGGGGGGAGTGAAGTTTCTTCACTCCCCCCGTCACGCGGCTGCATTGAAGTGCAGGCAAATATGGACGAGATCGTCCATATTGGCCTGCATGCACAGCCGACGGGAGACCAGCGATGAACGAGCGCGGGGCCGCGCATCGTTCATCGCTGGAGTCTCCACACTGAAAGATATGAACGAGTTCTCGTTCATTTATGAACGAGATCGTTCATATCTTTCAGAAAATCGCCAAGTGTGTAGGGCCTATAAGGCTTAGTAAATATTTTTTTTGTAGTTGAAATAAATACTTTCAAATTTGGGATGCATAATCTAACAAAATTTTGATTTTGGGTTAATTTGAGGCCATTTTCTAACCCCAACAACGGCATGTAATTAGTTGCCCAATTAAGCTAATTGAAAACTTTTAATTGCCTAATTAGTCTGGGGGTGTCAAGGTGTTCTGAAGCAAGACCTGACATTTTTATCTTAAGATAAAGCTATTCCCTACCTTTCCATACCCTCAGGGAGGTGCGTACCAAAACAACAAACACAGATTTCCTCTGATGGTTTTGAGACAAACTGACTGACACAATTTACACCCCCCTCCACTGATCGGTTCCCATTTCCATTACTATAAAACTGTATTAGTATAGCGCCACTTTACAATGGGGAATACACAATAACAACACACGACTGGGGGGGGGGGGTTATGCAATAGGTTCCGAGATAAAGGACATTTCAGCTAAATTAAAAGTGGCCGATTTTCCCTTATAACTGAACGCCGCTTTAAATACAGCGCTGTACTCGCAGATATCACGCCAGATCCCTCATCTCAGAATAGATTACATATTATCCCCCTCAGTATTCCAAGAAAAGACAAAAGTGGAAGTTGCTGTAATCTACCAGGAAATCAGAGCGTGATACATTAGGTGAGGAGACAAGGCTGCATGGTGGTTCATTGGGGCAGATGTATTAACCTGGAGAAGGCATAAGGAAGTGATAAACCAGTGATATGTGTAAGGTGATAAAGGCACCAGCCAATCAGCTCCAATATGTAAATTAACAGTTAGGATCTGATTGGCTGCTGCCTTTATCCCCTTGCACATATCACTGGTTTATCACTTCCTTATGCCTTCTCCAGGTTAATACATCTGCCCCATTGTTTGCATAAGGAAAAGATGGTCAGCTGGACCCTAAGAACCAGTCACCCAGAAACCTCGACTTGGGGGTTGTTCCAGTATAAAATGTAATCATAGAAAGAGAGCTCGAGGGGTAGGGTTCAGGGGTGTGGATCGTTGGGTCGACAGTAACTAGGCCGGCCGCTATTGGTCGACAGTGTCTAGGTCGACGCCTGAAATAGGTTGACACGGTCATTAGTTCGACATGGAAAAAGGCCAACATGAGGTTTAAAAAATGAAATTAAAAAATTGGTGTCGTTTTCTTCGTAAAGTGACCGGGAATCCCAATTAGTGCACAGTGTCCCCCTTGCACGGCGAGCGAACTTCGGGCAAGGTGCCTCGCTCCGCTAGGCATAGGTAAGTATTCCCAATCGTAGTCCACGCGGATCGTAAACTATGAAAACATTTTAAAAATGAAAACTTTTTTGGAAAAAAAAACACCTTATGTCGACCTTTCCATGTGTCGATTTTTACCATGTCGACCCAATGCTTGTCGACCAATAGTGGACGACCTAATGAGTGTCGACCTAAAGACCGGATACCAGGTTCAGGGTTGTGTCCTGAAGGAAAAGTCACGAAAGTGGCTTCAGATGACTGATGCTGAAGACTTCTAGGTCAGCTTCTTAAAGACTACATGGGACCAAGGTGGAAATCAAATCCACAACCTCAGTGCTCTAAGGAAGTAACGCTAACCACTACGCCAACTGTGCATAGGTGGTCATTCCGAGTTGTTCGCTCGGTAATTTTCTTCGCATCGCATCGATTTTCCGCTAATTGCGCATGCGCAATGTTCGCACTGCGACTGCGCCAAGTAAATTTGCTACGCAGTTAGGAATTTTACTCACGGCATTACGAGGTTTTTTCTTGGTTCTGGTGATCGTAATGTGATTGACAGGAAGTGGGTGTTTCTGGGCGGAAACTGGCCGTTTTATGGGGGTGTGTGAAAAAACGCTACCGTTTCTGGGAAAAACGCGGGAGTGTCTGAAGAAACGGGGGAATGTTTGGGCGAACGCTGGGAGTGTTTGTGACGTCAAACCAGGAATGAAACTGACTGAACTGATCGCAGTTGCCGAGTAAGTCTCGACCTACTCAGAAACTGCTAAGAAGTGTCTATTCGCAATTCTGCTAATCTTTCGTTCGCAATTTTACCATGCTAAGATTCACTCCCAGTAGGCGGCGGCTTAGCGTGTGCAAAGCTGCTAAAAGCAGCTTGCGAGCGAACAACTCGGAATGAGGGCCATAATCCGTTCATTACATTATTTTTTTTAAATGTTTTTACTTGATCCACCTGGGCTGTACTAGGTAGGAGTGGTATAAGACGCGTCACCTGGGCGGGGCAGGACACACCCCCTTCAGTGATCACGTAGCACCTAGGCGTTACAGCAGAGGTTCCCAAACGCGGTCCTCAAGGCACCCCAACGGTCCTGGTTTTAAATGTATCCATGCTTGTCCACAGGGGACTTAATTAGCACCTTAGACAATTTGGTTTAACCATCTGTGCTGAGCCATGGATATACCTAAAACCTGGACAGTTGGGGTGCCTTGAGGACTGCGTTTGGGAACCTCTGCGTTACAGTCTCCCTGAAATAAGAGTTCAGAAGCAGGCACGTATGCCCCCAGCCCATACTATGCCCCCAGCCCATACTACGCCCTCCCTTTATGACCCATGTGCTTTGCACATATATGATGCGGCTGCATTTGGGAGACTACACTGCAACGGGCTGCACCAATGACACGCACTAACCTGCCAAGAAAGCGCTGCTTTCTAGGTGGCAATAAATATCAGGCTACGTGTTTCTATATACAACCAAAAGAGAGCAAAGCGTCTTAGAAAAATATATATTTAATAAGAAATAAAACCGATTCCCATTGCTCTGGTCATGAAAGGGTGAAGCCAACAGATGAAAGGAATACATATGGAGCGCATCGCAGTCAATTAGGTTTTAACGGAGAACGTCTTGTATGTTTACAGAGAAACCGGTTTGCTAAAACAGTACAGATATGTCTCACAATGGTTTAACTGCAATTAAAGGCAATGAAACAAATTACATTTAATTAAACTTAATTGCCAATGTTCACTTCCAAATTCAGTGCGAGCCTTATAACCCGGAGGAGCGGGTTTCAGGATTCATTCACTAACTGCAACAATGTTTCTTTATAGCCTGAAACTTTGTGGAATCACAATGGTAACGGCGCACGCAGAGAGCAAACACACACGCATCAGTCCTCATACGTCATTGCTGGAGTCTCGCCAAACAGCGCACCAGTCTCCGAGACTCGCTTTGAGCGTCTCTTTTGCTGACAATGCTTCTAATTTGCAACACGATGCGACTAGAACGCACAAGAAGACCGTGCTGATTAATTATACGCGGCACCTGTATATCTGTGTGCGACTGAGTCTCTGTATACATAGTGCTACAATGTAGCAGCCGCAGCCAAGTTCCGTTGTGCTTCGTATATAGACCCAGTCACACACAGATATACAGGTGTCTCATATCACCTTAAGTCACAGACTGCCCCCGTGCGCCCTAATCGCAATGCAACTAAGACATATTTTTGGCAAACAAGGACACCCGTTACAGTTGCACGGGACCTATCGGCTCACTCACGCCAGGTATCTCCCTATGCGTGGCGTATTGAGGCGATATGTATGAGGACACAGCTGTATATGGCACAAAGGGGCCTCGCTCCATACAGGGCATGCAATGTAGAGCAATTAACAGGGGGCTTATTGATCAAAGTCAATGACTCAGCTTTATGGAATGAATGCTCAAAACATATAGCAGCCAGCAGTGAACAACCGCACTTACTTCGGGTACCAAATCAACAGGGCACAGACACTTGGGGCACCAAACCAACGGCGCACCGACATTTGGGGCCCCAAACCAACGGCGCACCAAATCAACGGCCCCAAATCTTACTTCAGGCACCAAATCAACCAAAGCACCGCACCAACGGCGCAGCGACACTTGGGGCGCCGCACCAACGGCGCAGCGACACTTGGGGCGCCGCACCAACGGCGCAGCGGCACTTGGGGCGCCGCACCAACGGCGCAGCGGCACTTGGGGCGCCGCACCAACGGCGCAGCGGCACTTGGGGCGCCGCACCAACGGCGCAGCGGCACTTGGGGCGCCGCACCAACGGCGCAGCGGCACTTGGGGCGCCGCACCAACGGCGCACCGGCACTTGGGGCACCGCACCAACGGCGCACCGGCACTTGGGGCCCCACAACAAGGGCGCACCGGCACTTGGGGCCCCACAACAAGGGCGCACCGGCACTTGGGGCCCCACAACAAGGGCGCACCGGCACTTGGGGCCCCACAACAAGGGCGCACCGGCACTTGGGGCCCCACAACAAGGGCGCACCGGCACTTGGGGCCCCACAACAAGGGCGCACCGGCACTTGGGCCCCACAACAAGGGCACACCGGCACTTGGGGCCCCACAACAAGGGCGCACCGACACAAGGGCGCACCGACACAAGGGCGCACCGACACAAGGGCGCACCGACACAAGGGCGCACCGACACAAGGGCGCACCGACACAAGGGCGCACCGACACAAGGGCGCACCGACACAAGGGCGCACCGACACAAGGGCGCACCGACACAAGGGCGCACCGACACTTGGGGCAACACAGCAACGGTGCACCGAAACACAAGTTTCCAGGTAAAAATACATAAATGAGAAGCCCAGCACTCGTGTACACATGAAGAAGCAGGGAGCGGTTACCTGTTAGATATTAGACATTCGCTACATCTGCCAAGTCTGAGTCAGCTTCAAGTCAAACACAGGCAGAAGATTAATGAGTAACAGGCTTCTCTAATTTAGCTAAAAGAAAATGTTAATGTTTTCATACGTTGTCCTGAAAGTGCGACGCCCAGCAGCACATATTGGAAGCGTATTGCTATAGGTCACCTTTAAAACGTCTTACTCAGTAGTATATAATCAGCCCTGTTACCAGACGGCGTGAGAGTAATACAAGACATCAGCCATTCCTCGGCTAAGAGGGAAAAACATCTCCCCCCCCCCCCCCCTCGTCTGTCGCTTACACAGGCAGCTAAAGCAGCCAGATCGTGGACTGAGCCAATATTCACTCTGTACAATCACCAGGACTCGGTGACCGGCAGATTTCAATAGCCCTAAACTGTGCAAACATGTTCCCAATTCTTGCAAGACGTAGGCGCATATCCAATTAGCTGCGGGGGGAAGTTACTGGTTTAAGGCCTGAAGCAATTATTCTGCATTTTCCCCATGGGTAGCCCATATGGGTTTCCCCATGCTCTAACCCCGGAGGCTGCATATGACACAGATTTTCCCTCGCACCTATTCTTACCGCTGACGGGCGTTGTCGCCGGGGACTGCGCATCATTCAGCTGCTCGGGCGATTTTCAGAATAAACAGCGGAAAATGATCTCGAGACGTCTCCATAAATAGAGCCCTTGGTTTTTACTGGAACTCCAGATTGCCTAAACAATGGACCCAAAGATTGTTTTTGGGAATCGCGCCATAGTTTAGTCGGGTTCAGCCGCTTTATATGGCCAAGCTTGGTCTATATAGGTGCAACAGCGCAGAAAGTATTGTGCTCCCATTTACTCTGACCCGCCGGCACCATCAATTGAATAAACAGGCGATCGGGCCTGGACACTTAAACAATTGAATAAGCCCAGTCAGAGGGAGGCAGAGAGTACAGTAGAAGAGAATAAGTCAGAGGGTATGAGAGAGTACACTAAAGACCCCCATACACTACAGCGATATGTCTGAGGCTGAAGTTGGAGGCGATTTCCCTTGAACTCTCCCGGGAGTGGTTCAATACGATTTGGTACATTTTGCATGCGATATATCGTATGCGATCCCAGCCATGTCTGCGGGAACCAACATATCACGAGTGCAGCACTAACAATCTAGGAGAGCCGATCCGACCCTCACGGGAACGTGCATTGGATCAGATACACCGCCAAAATGCCCGATTTCACCGGATATATCGGCCCGAATTTGGATGAAATCGGGAATTAGCGTTTTAGTGTATGGGGCCCTTAAGAGTGAGTCAGAGGAAGGCAGAGAGTACAGTAGAGAGTGAGTCAGAGGGAAGCAGAGAGTACACTAAGAGTGAGTTAGAGGGAGGCAGAGAGTACTGTAGAGGAGAGTGAGTCAGAGGGAAGGAGAGTACAGTAGAGGAGAGTGAGTCAGAGGGAAGGAGCGTACAGTACAGAGTGCGGACGGGAGAGTGCGGATGACTCTGCAGCACCGATTGACCAAATTTAAGGTCTTCATCGGCCAAGGTATCAAACTTGTAGAATTTAGCAAACGTGTTCGACCCTGACCAAGTAGCAGCCGCCCAGGACGATCCCACCTTCCTAGTGGAATGGGCCTTCACTGATTTCGGCAACGGCAAGCCTGCCGATGAACGAGCCTGCTGAATCGTCTGACATATCCAGTGGGCAATGGTCTGCTTGGAAGGAGGAACCCCAATCTTATTGGGAGCATACAAAATAAACAGAGACTCTGTTTTCCTCAATGGAGCCATCCTGGCTACATAAATCTTTAAAGCTCTGACCACATCCAGAGACTTATTCTCAGCCAAAGCGCCAGTAGCCACTGGCACCACAATAGGTTGGTTGATATGAAAAAAGGAAACCACCTTCGGCAGAAATTGTTGCCGAGTTCGCAACTCTGCTCTATCTTCATGGCAAATTAAGTAAGGGCTCATGTGAGACAAGGCCGCCAACTCCGACACCCGCCTTGCGGATGCCAACGCCAACAAAATTACAACTTTCCAAGTGAGGAATTTTAACTCCACTTTACGCAAAGGTTCAAACCAATGTGACTGAAGGAACGATAATACGACGTTAAGGTCCCAAGGTGCCACAGGGGGCACAAAAGGAGGTTGGATGTGCAACACCCCTTTCACAAAGGTCTGCACTTCAGGAAGTGAGGCCAATTGTTTCTGAAAGAAAATGGACAAGGCAGAAATCTGCACTTTAATGGAGCCTAATTTAAGGCCCGCATCCACTCCATTCTGTAGAAAATGGAGAAAACGTCCAAGGTCATATTTCTCCACTGGAGCTCTCTTGGACTCGCACCAGGAAATATATTTCCTCCAAATACGGTGATAGTGCTTTGACGTCACAGCCTTCCTGGCAAGAATAAGAGTAGGTATGACTTCACTGGGAATACCCTTCCGGGCTAAAATCTGGCGTTCAACTGCCATGCCGTCAAACGTAGCCGCTGTAAATCTTGGTGGACGAACGGCCCCTGCCGCAGCAGGTCCTCGTGAAGAGGAAGAGGCCAGGGATCGTCGACTAGTAACGTCTGAAGATCCGGGTACCACATTCTCCTTGGCCAATCTGGGGCTACAAGGAGTGCTGGAATGTTTGTTCTTTTTAGAAGTCTCAACACCTTTGGGATGAGAGGAAGCGGAGGGAAAATGTACACCGATGGAAACACCCAGGGTGTGGTCAGCGCATCCACTGCCTCCGCCTGAGGGTCCCTGGACCTGGAACAATACCTCAGAAGGTTTCTGTTGAGGCGAGACGCCATCATGTCTATATGGGGAACCCCCATCGAACTGTTATCAGTGCGAAGACCTCCTGATGAAGGTCGTGTCTGCTGAGGAAGTCTGCTTCCCAGTTGTCCACTCCCGGAATGAATATTGCCGACAGAGCGCTTGTATGTTATTCCGCCCAACGAAGAATTTTCGTGGCTTCTGCCATTGCTGCTCTGCTTCTCGTGCCGCCTTGGCGGTTGATGTAAGCCACTGCCGTGACATTGTCCGATTGGATCAGAACCGGCAGGTTCCGAAGAAGATGTTCCGCTTGTAGGAGGCCGTTGTAAATGGCTCTCAGTTCCAGAACGTTTATGTGAAGATGCGTTTCCGGACTTGACCATCTTCCTTGGAAGCTCACCCCCAGTGACTGCCCCCCAACCTCGGAGACTTGCATCCGTGGTTACCAGGATCCAGTCCTGGATCCCGAACCAGCGTCCCGCAAGGAGGTGAGAGCTGTGGAGCCACCACAGAAGTGAGACTCTGGTGTTGGGAGATAGAATCATCCTCCAGTGCATATGAAGGTGGGATCCGGACCATTTGTCCAACAGGTCCCACTGGAACACACTGGCATGGAACCTCCCAAACTGGAGGGCCTCGTATGCCGCCACCATTTTTCCCAGCAATTGAATGCATTGATGAATGGAGACCATTTTCGGTTTCAGCAAGAGTCTTACCAGACTCTGAATTTCCCGAGCTTTCTCCATGGGGAGGAACACTCTCTGTTGTACCGTGTCCAGTATCATATCATGCCCAAAAACGCCAACCGGGTTGTCGGGATTAACTGTGATTTCGGCAAGTTCAGAAGCCAGCCGTGCTGTTGTAGAATTGACAGGGATAGTGCAATGTCGTGCAACAATTTGTCCTTGGACCTCGCCTTTATCAGGAGATCGTCCAAGTACGGGATAATTGAAACCCCTTGCTTGCGCAGGAGAACCATCATTTCTACCATTACTTTGGTGAAAATCAGCAGAGCCGTGGATAGACCAAACGGCAACGTCTGAAACTGGTAGTGCGTATCCTGGATAGCAAACCTCAGGAAACTTTGATGAGGAGGATAAATGGGGACATGAAGGTAGGCGTCCTTGATGTCCAATGAGACCATGAATTCCCCCTCCTCCAGATTGGAGATCACCGCTCTGAGAGACTCCATCTTGAATTTGAATTTCACCAGGAAGAAATTGAGAGATTTCAGGTTGAGGATTGGTCTTACAGAGCCATCCGGCTTCGGCACCACAAACAGGCTTGAATAAAACCCCTGCCCCTGCTGCGCCAGGGGTACCGGGACCACAACCTGATTTTGACACAAGTTTTTTACTGCACCGCAGACCAGAGCCCTGTCCGGAAGCGAAGCTGGTAAGGCTGATCTGAAAAAACGGTGAGGGGGAACCTCTTGAAACTCCAGTTTGTACCCTTGGGACACAAAACTCAATACCCAAGGGTCTAGACCCGAGCGAACCCAGACCTGACTGAAAAGCTTTAGGCGTGACCCCACCGGTGCGGGCCCCTGTAAAGGAGACCTGGCGTAATGCGGTGGATTTGGCAGAAGCCGGGGAGGACTTCTGCTCCTGAGAACCCGAGGATGCGGGTACCCTCTTGCCTCTCCCTCTACCTCTGGTAGCCAGGAAGAAGTATCCTCGGCCTCTTCTATACTTGTTGGGCCGAAAGGACTGCATTTGATAATGTGGCGGTTTCTTCTGCTGCGTAGGAACAGAAGGTAAAAAGGTAGATTTACCCGCGGTAGCTGCTGATACTAAATCAGTAAGACCGTCACCGAAAAGTTAATCTCCCTTAAAAGGAAGAGACTCCATATTTCTCTTGGAATCAGCATCAGCATTCCACTGGTGAGTCCACAGCGCCCGCCTAGCCGCAACGGACATAGCATTCGCCTTAGCACCTAGCAGGCCAGCATCCCTTGCAGCCTCTTTCAAGTATGCAGCTGCATCTCTGATATAACCAAGCGTAACCTGGATGTTATCCCTATCCAGAGTATTCCAATCAGAAGACATAAGTGTCTGCCCACTTTTCAATAGCACTACTGACCCACGCAGACGCAATAAGAGGCCTGAGCAGCGTCCCTGTAGTAGTGAAAATAGCCTTTAGGGTAGCCTCCTGCATACGGTCCGCCGGCTCCTTAAGGGCCGTCGATTGGGCTGCAGGGAGGGCTACCTGTTTTGACAAACGCGCCAGGGCTTTGTCTGCTGTGGGGGGATTTTCCCACGTATCCCTATCAGACTCGGGAAAGGGGTACGCCACTCTGATCCTTTTAGGAATCAGAAATGTTTTATCAGGGCTGTTCCTAATGCTATCAAAGAGAGCGTTCAGTTCAAAACAAGGAGGAAAGGTAACCGAGCGCTTCTTTTCCTTGTAAATAAGGACCCTGGTTTCAGGTGTAATAGGGTCCTCATTAATATTCAAGATATCTTTGACAGCAACAATCATATACTGAACACTTAGCCAATTTAGGGTCCAACCTAGAATCAGCATAATCGACATCGGCCTCCGAGTCCGTGTCGGTACCCGTGTCAACTAACTGGTCAAAACTACGCTTGTGCGACCCCGCAGGGTCTTGCATTTGTAATAAAGCGTCCTCCACTGATCTTTTCCACACCTGGGATTGAGATTCAGACTGATCAAATTTTTGATTTAATGACGTGACACTAGCATGCAAGGCATTCAATGTAGTTAACCAATCTGCAGTCGGCGGTGCCGACAGGGCCACCCCCAAAACATTCGGTGTCCCTGATAAATTATCCCCCGAAGAGGAATAATCTGCCTCCGACATGACGACTACCCAGAGACAGCACACACACCAAGTCTGTGAGGGAACACAAAGGGAAATAGCCAGCTCACACCCCAGCGCCAAATAAGCAGGTCTGACCACACTAATAAATGTCCCAGAGCTGCAGCGCTTTACTTATAATATATAAATATGCCCCCCCCCCTTCTGTTTTGAGCCCCCTGGTACTTGCTGCGGGTGAGGAAGGACCAGCGACTTCACTGAGGAGGAAAATGGTGCCAGTGAGTAGTGAGGAAGAAGCCCCGCCCCCAACATGGCGCGCTTCGTCCCGCTTAATTTCATATATTTATCCTGGCGGGGGTATTGCGGACAGTGCCTGGGCACTGAATATCTTTGCCAGCCAGTTTTTAGAGGTAACAAGCTCCCCAGGGCGCCCCCCCAGCGCCCTGCACCCAGTGTGTGACCTGAACGGGAGCCTGGCGTGCACTGAGCAAGCCGCTGTGCGGTACCTCTTATATGCCGTCTTTTTGAAGAAGATGTCTTTTCCTCAATACTCACCTGTCTTCTGACTTCTGGCTGAAGAGGGGGGACGGCAAGCTGTGGGAGGGAGCATCCAGGAGAGCCCGGCGTTCATCTCCCCTCAGGAGCTGAAGGCATCCTGTCAGCAGCAGCAGAGCCCTGAAACTCATTAGAAGTGGGTCTAGACTGCTCTCCCCTCTTTCCCACGAAGCAGGGAGTCTGTAGCCAGCAGATCTCCCCAAAATACAAAACCTAACATTAAGTCTTTTCAGAGAAACTCTAAGAGCTCCCCCGAGTGCCCTGTGTCTCGTCCGGGCACATTTCTAAAACGGAGTCTGGGGAGGGATATAGAGGGAGGAGCCAGGTCACGGCCCTTTGAAAGTCTTAAAGTGCCCATGTCTCCTGCGGATCCCGTCTATACCCCATGGTCTTTTGAGAGTGCCCAACATCCTCTAGGACGAAATAGAAAGTAAAAAGGAGTCAGAGGAAGCAAGAGTTTGTTTTTGCTTTGGAGGGGGACGGACGGACAGTGAAACAGAGTGTAAGGAGACCGTACGCTCACAAGAAATAGCGAGAGTGATGGAAGTAGTGAGAGACAGCCAGTAGATGCAGCAACTGGTGATATCTCCCCAAGTCCAACACGGCAGCTCTGTTGATCAAGACTGACAGGAATTAAAGACATATTTGGTTGGAATGGGGGGGGGGGGAATAAAGATTTGTTTTGTATTTTCCATGTTAAGAGCGGGTGACGCAGCTCCTGACTTTTCCCAGGGACTCAGTGTGTGAAGAACAGGAAACCGGCCAACAAAATGGATAAATTGCCCGTGTTAATCTTTTGTAATTCTGATCTCGTGGGTAGAAACAGGACACCTGATTCCAGAGCAAACTTCCTCTCATAGAAAGGTGTAAAAAGAAATTAATAAAAACAGGAAATAAACGCATTGAAATAGAAACACCTGCTCCGTCTACTTCTTACAATGCAAGAACAAACAAGGAAGCAGAATCCACTTCATACACCAAAGAGACAAATCTACATGTGACATATTACATGGATAATGTCCTGTAACGTGTGTGGGGGGGGGTACCGTCAATTTACCTACAACCAAAATTCTGACGGTAGAAATACCGACAACAATTGATTGTTGGTCAAAATAACGACGTTGTCAAAATACAGACATAAAAAAAATGTCAACACGGTCAAAATACCAACATTTAAAATGTCAACAGGTTAAAAAAATCGACATGAGTTTTTCATGAATTTTTTTTTTTATTGATACAGACTTGTTCATACTTTACCATCCCAGTGGACCTGGAGGGGGGAATATAAGTGTGCCGAGCGGCACCGCACTCGCAGCATGGCAAGCGGTACACTTATACCGTGTCCATATCGACCTATGTCGACATACACGCCAAAAAATGTTTGACAAACTCCTGTCAACTTTTTGACCTGTCGACATTTTAAATGTCGATATTTTGCCCATGTCGGTATTTTGACCATCATTCAATTGGTGTCGGTATTTTGATTGCAGGTAAATCATACAGATACAGTGTGTGGATGTACTGTGCACACTGAGACCTTGCACAAAGTTCTTATGGCGAGGAGGGGGGGGGGGACTCTCAGCCACAAACAAGGGAAGGGGGGGGGGGGGGATTTCATTAAAAGGAATGTGCCATCATATCGGGAATTCACAGTAGCGCCAAGCAACGCTGGCCCGGATGAGATGCCCCATTCCAGAACGGCACACTGAAATCCACCCAAGGAAGACGGACTTTGTTACAGTAATTGTTCGAAACTAGATACATAAATGGCAGATGAACACATTAAACATTTTCAAAAACAAAACACAAAAGATACATTTTTAATGTTTTGTCTTCGCTTGACCCTTTCAACAAAGTGATATTAAAACCCTGAAGCGTAGTTGAGTATTTCCTTCCCCACCATAATGAAACCACAGAACACACACTTCAACGGGTTGGGTAGAAGACAAAAAGCTCAAATCACAGAGCATGGTGTATCAGTTACACCTGCTACAACATCAATCACGTGTGTTTGAATTCACCAACTCTAAAGGGTATATTTACTAAAGTGAGAGCCTATAGGAGTGGGGATGTAGCTCATAGCAGCCAATCAGATTCTAGCTTTTATCTTCTTTTTCACGTTTCTGCTAGTAGCACTCTTCTTAGGGAAAGGCTTACACTGCGGCAAATGCATGCTGTGGATTGGTCAATTAACTTGCTGCCCAGGTCTGGTCATAGAAGATCAACTTGACCGCAATCACAGATGTTTGACCTTCATCAAACCCAGGAAGCAATGGCAGTCTGTAACTGGAGCGGATAAGTCATATATTACCATTAGCAACGCTCTAGTGGAATATCGGCTAACACGGAATAAAAGTACTTCACCTTTATTGTCGGTATTGGAAGATTTTAATTTAGCTTTTTGAGCTTTTTTAAATGTGAAAGATTTCTACTTTGTTTATTGCCATGTAAGTCTGCAATGCCACGGTCACCTTGGTGAGGACGTAACGGGGGCAATGGCAGCCAGCTGCGTAGACTGCGCCGATCCGTGTTCTTAGACATTGGCAAGAAGACTACCCAATGGCCTAATGCCCCAGCGATGGCAGTAATTCCGCAGGTACTATTAGGCTACACTCACAGAACAGAGCTGTAATTAGCAGAAACATCGATTAGTTTAGACATAAATTAGGAAAATAAATAAACCACTAAAAAGTCTAAAGGGGAAAATAGCTATGTAAAGTAAAAGCTACGATATGTTTTATTTATTTTATTTCACAGTGATCAGTAAAGAAAATGAACAGAATTAATTCTACAATGCCTGCTAACTCCAGGTAACACAAAAAAAGTATTGTCCACCTTAACCAAAGGGACACTGCCACCTAGTGGCCAATTATTGGGAAAAACAAAGTGCAGAGAACATTTTAAGTCTTACCCCTACGGCTTCTGCACTCCACCCTGGACACTCTCCCCAGCTGGACTCCGGTGGCCAGGCCATGAGTATTCTGTTCATATACCCTAACCCAAATGCCCTAACACTTAATCCTAAACTCTAACCCTTAATCTTAAACTCTAATACTATTACACTAACCCTCCCCCTTGATCTTAACCCCTAACACTAATACCCTCACCCATAATCCTAACCACTAACACCCTAACACTATTACCCTAATCCTCACTCTTGATCTTAACCCCTAACACTAATACTCTAACCCTCACCCTTATTCCTAACCCCTAATACTAATACCCTAACCCTCACCCTTATTCCTAACCCAAAACACTATTACCCTCACCCTTAATCCTAACCCTTTACACTAATACCCTCACCCTTAATCCTAACACCCTTACCCCACCCTTAATCCTAACCCATAATACCCTAACCTTCACCCTTACTCCTAACCCCTAACACCAATACCTTCACCCTTAATCCTAACCCCTAATACCCTTAATCCTAACCCCTAATACTAATACCCTAACCCTCACCCTTAATCCTAACCCCTAACACTAATACCCTAACATTATTACCCTAACCCTCACCCTTGATCTTAACCACTAATACCCCAACCCTCACCCTTAATCCTAACCCATAACACCAATACCCAAATCCTTACTCTTAATACTAACCCCTAACACTAATACCCTCATCATTAATCCTATTATCCTAACAATTAACACTAATATCCCAACCGTCACCCTTAGGGAGTCATTCCGACCTGATCGCACGCTAGTTATTTTTTGCAGTGCTGCGACCAGGTCAAAACTCAGCAAAACTGCGTATGCACCGCAATGCCCAGGCGCGTCGTACGGGTACAAAGCGAATCGGTGCTGGGCGATGGATTTAACAAAGAAGCCGATCGCAAGGTGAATGACAGGAAGAAGGCGTTTATGGGTGTCAACTGACCGTTTTCTGGGAGTGTTTGGAAAAACGCAGGCGTGTCCAGGCGTTTGCAGGGCGGGTGTCTAAAGTCAATTCCGGGACCAAAAAGACTGAAGTGATCACAGCGGCTGAGTAAGTCCAGAGCTACTCAGAAACTGCACAAAACTTTTTTGTACCACTCGGCTGCACATGCGTTCGCACCCTTGCAAAGCGAAAAATACACTCCCCCATAGGTGGCGACTATCTGATCGCAGCGCTGCAAAAAATAGCTAGCGAGCGATCAACTTGGAATGACCCCCAGAATCCTAACCTAATGCCCTAACACTAATACCCAAACCCCTAACTCTAAAAGGGCAGACTTGATGGGGCCAATGGTTCTTATCTGCCGTCACATTCTATGAACATTCTTTCACTTTGCCAAGCAGGAGGTGACTAAATATAAATTGGTTTCCCTGGCAATTATACTTCTATGAAACATACAATGTCCTCATATTAGTATTATTTTCTCGTACGACGGCCCTTTACAAGAGTATTCACGATAAACTTGTACAAATGTAGGTTTTTAAAAGCAATACTGTACTCTCTCATTATAATGAATGGATTCAGTATGATATCCCTGCTGTTGGGATCCGGGCGGTCAGGAGAATACCGGCAGCGAGCGCAGCGTGTCCCCTCGTGCGCTCTCCACGCTACGGGTCGACACAAAAAAAATGTTGATGGATTTTTTTTCTGTTTTTTTATTTTAGGGATAGCGTTTATAGTTTTGGCATCTGGGACCACCAATTGTTGAAGCACGTCCCCTTGCGGGCTCGCTTCACTAGCCGTGCTGCGGGCGCGGTGTCTTGCTTTGCTCCACAAGGTTACAATTTGTGACTTGGATAGTCAAGGAAGGAAAAAAGTAAAAAAAAAAAAAAAATACATAAACCCCCCCACCCCCACAAAAAACGTGTCGCCCATGTGTGCGTGTTGACTACTGTCATGTCGAACATACGAACCGGTCCATCTTTTCCAGTGTCGACCTTTTGTCCACGTCGACCATATGAGGTCAACTAATGGTCCAGATCCCAAGATAAACTACTAGCGACCACCTACAAATTACATTTTCATTTTTTTTTTTTAAACCGGTCACATTCCGCGTGAAGGACGGCTCCCACATTGCAATATTCTCGCCGCCCCGCGGTTAGAACGCACATGCTTTAAAAATCGTCAATTTGGACACTTCAAGTCCAGGTTAAAATTTCCCACCTTTCTCCATCACTTCAGACACTTACAGTACAGAGATCGTGCGTCACCCAACAAACATTTCTATTTATTAGCGATTCATTTCCACTCAGATTTTATGGAGAAAGGATAAATTTACTCTGTCAGGCGGGTGAGCCCCTACACACATCTATCAGTAGCATGCTGCCTATCTGTTAGCTAAGCATTAGTAGCGTCACTGAGGCACGAGGCACGAAATGGTAACCTGCATCCTCAAATACTGGCGCAAAATAACCTTTAAAAGACACTTCTCTAATGTGTACCCGTAACGGTCACACAGCGGATGCAGACATTTTGTGAGTCGACCCCAGAAGCACTTCCTGCCTCACGCCTCAAAGAAGTGGTCTCCAGTTCCTTCAAACCGTGTAGGACACAATATTATGTCAGCCGACAAAATGGCGGCTTCCACAGCATGCAGACAATGCGTCCACCTCACACTACATCGGAACTGTACTCCCGCCAAGCTGTTGGGAGACTGCTGCTTCTGTCATTTCAGATGCTGGTCCCTGCAGGCCTGACTGTGCGTTATCTTCTAACAATGCTGTCATGTTTGTTCAGGAAAGCGCCTCATATTTCCTTTTTCCTCTAATACTTTCCTTTTTTTAGTTGATCTGGAAAGGCTTAATAAAGAGCCATCCGTTTTTAATTCCCTTCCATCCTATAAAAAAAAGTGGGAAAACACAGGTGCGTTATATTAAGCGCTCAAAGCGGCACATATTGAAATGAAGTGAAAACGGACAGGATTATAAGAAAGGAAAACGAAAGGGAATATACATCACGTTACTGGCCAAGTTGCCTTGTCTTGGTTGCCCAGAAACCATTAAGTTGACAGCTCTGTCCTAGAGAGTCCTAGGATCTCAGGTCCAGATTTATCAAGCTATGGAGAGTGATAAAAGTACCAGCCAATCAGCTTCCCAACCGTCATGTCACAGGCTGTATTTGAAAAATGACAGTTAGGAGCCGATTGGTTGGTACTTTATCATCGTGCAATTTACCACTCTCTAAGGCTTGATAAATCTGGGCCTTAATATGAACATACTGTAGGATAGATGCTACTAAAACTGTACAATGCCAGCTGCTGTGGAACTGCACATCCCAGCATGCCCTGCCATCCAGTGAGACTTTTAGTTCTCCAGCAGCAAGGGAGCTGCAGGCTGCCTACCTCTGTTGGCCAGCAGGACATGCTGATACATGTAGTTCCACAACAGCTGAACAGCTGGCACTGTGTTACATATGCAAAGCATCAATCCAGTCTAGTCATTCGTGCTGTACGATTACATGAGATTGACGTGATGTGCGCATGTGTCGGTGAAAGGAAATAAGTCATCCTCATTTAACAAAATGGCGCTCTAACGTAATCCACAGCAGCCAATCATATGCTCTCTTTCAGTTTGCAAACTGGACTAAACAATTGGCAGCTGCAATCTGACTGAATGTCATGGGATGCAGTGCGTAAGGCGTTGCGCACTCTGTCTATTATAAATGCGTAATGTGCGGTATTGCGGCTCTAACCCGTTACTTTTAAGACCATTTTAATGCGCCTCGATCAACTCCTTACACAATGAGAATTTTATAAGCGGAGCCCATTTTTAGGACGTTAATATGGTTTATATGAAAGAAAGCAAGATAAGCTGATTAGTAGAGAATTCCTGCTCACTGTGTGAAACGACCCCGCGAATTAAACCAGTGCCAGCGGTCAGAGTTGGTGCTACTGCTGGTTTAAACGCCCCCCACCCCACCCCACCCCCCAAACATCCACTGCAGTTCCTAAGACGCCCCTCTGTACTTCCTCCGCCTAAACAATATTTTGATTTAGCTTATAGAGAGAAGTGAGAGGAGGACTTGGAGTGCAAGGCGGTAGGGTGGAACAAAGGCTTGGCACGCTCAGCCAGTCTGCCAAGTACACAATAACCGCGCTCTCTGTCTTCTTGCCCTGGAGCCTGTGAAATGTGCAGAACTTATCACTACTGAACAGCTGCTGGAAGCTGGGAGCCACTTACAATAGATCCTAGCTGCTGTACGGCTGGCCGGCGCATTATCGCTAAAAGGCAACGCCGCACAGTTACCGTCACCAGCGTGCGTGCGCTGAAGTTGGCCGAGTAAACACAAATTTCAGGTACAAGCCCAGAAAAGCAGCAGTTGCTGCATATAGGAAGAAACACTCTGCCAGGCAAAGTAACCTCCTGGGTGCCAGACGCATGACATGTGAACACGTGTGTGGCTCTAGGCTGTGCAAAGACACTACGAACCAGAGTGAGAACTGTGTAATTATACCAGGCAGCCGTATGCTACTGAAATGTGTCTGCTAGCGTTCACTAAGGGGGTAATTCAGTTGTTTGTAGCGGCAAATTTGTTAGCAGTTGGGTAAAACCATGTGCAGTGCAGGGGGGGGGGGGTAGATGTAACATGTCAGAGAGTTAGTTTTGAGTGGGTTATGTTGTTTCTGTGCAGGGTAAATACTGGCTGCTTCATTTTTACACTGCAAATTAGATTTCAGTTTGAATACACCACACCCAAATCTAACTCTCTCTGCACATGTTATATCTGCCTCCCCTGCAGTGCACATGGTTTTGCCCAACTGCTAACAAATTTGCTGCTGCGATCAGGTCTGAATTAGGCCCTAAGTGCGAGGCACAGAGATCTGACACGGCTGCTAGATTAAGGCGTAATTCCGCTATGCACCTACACTGCAGAATTTAGCTCGCTCCCATAGAGGCGCACAGAAAAATAAAAATCAGCAAATGTGCCACCATGCTGGGGGTTGCGTATATGGGAAATATACAAGTATCGCCGACTTCCGACAACTAACTGAATTGACCCACTGAGCTGGAGATTTATCAAACCTTCCAAAAACGACAAGCATAGTGGTTACCCATAGCAACAAACCAGGTTCTAAGTATCATTTATCTAGTACATTTTATAACATGCTAAAATCTGCTTGGTTGCTATGGGCAACAGCTGTAATGGTCAATTTCAGGACAGAAAAGTCTTCCCTATAAAACTGTGTTTTTGGATGGGTCCAATGTACTAAACAAAGTATTTGCATCCCATAAATCCCAAAGTACGGGAGGAAATGGGAATTTGCATTCTAACAGGCAGATAATGTGGCTCCATTATCCATCTATATATAAATGTATATATTCATAATGCAGATACACTGCTGAATTATTTACGCACACTGTCAGCTGTTTGTCTGCCTTGGGACAGAAATAAAACATTACCTACAATTATCTGCTGAACTGTAAGTGCCGGCAACGTAACCCCTATAGTGCATCAGCCATGACACGTCAGTAATCCCTCTATTCAGCTGGGAGAAGAAGCAGAATCTGCTTATTGCAGCACAACCAGGACTGCATGGTGTAAAAGACAGGATAGGCCGTGTGTTCCGGCCTGTTCCTAGGTTAGCTCCTTCTACTCCCTGTTCTGTGGTAGGGACTCTCCCTGGTAGTCAGCGACCTGTCAAGGGCTCGGGAGCCTGAACAATGGGTGTGACGCAGCTTTAGATAAACAATGAATCCTGGCTGTGAGATGTGAACACCTGCAAATAAACACAGACACACACACGTGTATATATACAATCCAAGCTCAAGCACATGACGTTGTAGACACCTAACAGACAACACAAGACCTGTAATACCCCTTTTCCACTATAAGCACGGGTCGCAGCCGTGTCGCCTGACACGGCTGCGACCCGTGCTACAGCCCCTTTTGAACAGCGCTCACCAACCCGGCATATTGCCGGGTTGGTGACGCGCTAGTGACGCGGCAGGGGCGGTGCTGGGAGATCACATGATCTCCCAGCGCCGCCCTCCCTATGCACTGTGAACGGGAGCCGCGTCGCCTCGACACGGCACCCGTTCACACTAGACAGCTAGCCGGGTTGAACATGTGTTCAACCCGGCTAGCTACCTGGGTGGGATTCCCGGATCACTTGATCCGGGAATTTGCCGGGGAACCCTTTTCCACTAGGGCAAAACACGGGTAAATGCGCGCCCCCGCACATTTACCCGTGTTTCTAAGAGCTAGTGGAAAAGGGGTATAAGTCAGGAGTGGACAAATCCAAACAACCAAGGGCGCCAGGGGATGAGGGGGGGCATATAATGACGTGCACCCACTAACCCCAACATGGTACGGCTACTCTTCATCAGCGGCAAGATGCGGGATGACATTTCCCCATAAGACGCGACGCCACACATCAAGCAGCCATTATTACTTGAGGGCGAGCCTTACCTGGCTCATTACAAGATCCCACGGACCCCTAAATTTGACCTGCTCCTGAATTTTACATTAGTTGTCCTATCCCAGCTTTAAATAGAATTAAAACAAAAAAACTATAAATGACAAACAGGATTCTGTATTTTGCTGCATTTTAAAAACAACTTTTTCTTCCACAGAAAATCATTCACATTTTTCTCGCTGCATGCTGCCATATTTACGTGAACGTCATTCCCATCTCATGTCACCGACTTTAATAAGTAAACTATCCTGTTCTATTTGTTAGCTGTGCTTATATTCCAGGTTTGGGAGATTTGTCCGAGGACACGTTAGTGCTGTGCGATGTCCCTATTTCTCCGGCACAGAGTGACTCCTCTAATTCTGCAGAGTGCATGTAATTTCCACTATTGCTATTCCCTGGGCTACGTAATGAAGTATATATTGGAGAGTATCCAAAATCGATAGAAGAAAGCGTAATAAAGTGTGGAATGATGCAGTTGGTGGATCGTAATAATCCACTAGGACTGTACGGCTCTGGAGGAATCCGGACCGAGCACTAGCGGAGAGATCACTTATCACAGAACGTTCTCAGCTCCTGGAGAATCAACGTCCAACTTCATGGCAGCCACCAAGCAGCAGAATGACCATAGGCTGGAAGAACATATCCATGTATCGCTCATATGCATACAAATAAAGATACCGTATACATGGACCTTTAAAAGGTTTCTGTGGGTTGGGGGGGGGGGGGGGGGGTTACATGTACTGTATTGTATAAAGGTAATGCTACATACAACATTACTGCAGATGTGAGATAAGCAGCTCAGCACATATGATCACGTATAACAAGTATGGAATATGTCATATGCTAGATACCTAAGTGGGAAGAAGAACTAAAAACAGAACGGTCACGTTTGCTGCCTCTAAAAGATACGTTTGGAGATGTTCCCTGGGAGTTATCTAACCTGGCTGTACAATGTTTTTCTCAACCGGATTCATAGCTTTATAGTCACATCAGATGGAAGAAAAAAAGTGTGTTAAGACGGGTAAAACCATGTGCACTGCAGGGGGCAGATGTAACATGTGCAGAGAGAGTTAGATTTGGGTGGGGTGTGTTCAAACTCTAAATTGCAGTGTAAAAATAAAGCAGCCAGTATTTACCCTGCACAGAAACAAAATAACCCACCCAAATCTAGCACTCTCTCCACATGTTACATCTGCCCCCCCTGCAGTGCACATGGGGGGTAATTCAGAGCCGATTGTAGCGCAAATTTTGTTAGCAGTTGGGCAAAACCATGTGCACAGCAGGGGGGGGGGGGGGGGGGGGGGCAGATGTAACATGCGCAGAGAGAGTTAGATTTGGGTGTGTTGTGTTCAAACTGAAATCTAAATTGTGGTGTAAAAATAAAGCAGCCTGTATTTACCCTGCACAGAAACAAAATAACCCACCCAAATCTAACACTCTCTGCACATGTTATATCTGCCTCCCCTGCAGTGCACATGGTTTTACCCAACTGCTAGCAAATGTGCTGCTACGATCAGGTCTGAATTAGGCCCAGTGTCACAAGACATAAGAAGCAATGCAGAAGCCCTGACTGGCAGTCATGCAGCAGACCCATACTGCCGGCCCTGCAGGAGGTTCCCCACAGGGAAAGTGAAGAGGAGGAGGACCTCGATGAACTGTGGTGAGAGCTCTCAGTGCTTCACCGTGACATTGATTCATGACGGGCACATGTCCTCTTCCTAGTGAAAGTGCATGCCAGCATGGCGAAGTAGGCCTGGCACAGTACCCTCCTGACCCCTCCAGCGATAGAGGGGTTACACACAGACAATACTGCATGAAAGGCTCCCCCTTCCACCAGCCATGCTGTTTGCAGTGCAGAGTGACCAGGCCCATGGTCCATTTCCTTGCAGCCGTCAGGATTCTTTCTTCTTCCCATCCTTATCCTAGCGACACTGCATGAGAGGTAAAGAACTCCATCCAAGGGGCCCCCACCTACAGGCCAACGCAACATCAGCGCAATGCTTCCGAAGGCTGCGCGAGTGGAAGGCGGCATCTCTCCATACATTAATAGGGATCAAACCAAAATATTAATAACGCCAGAAGTTGGGAAATCCCTTTAACTCCTAAATGTATGACAAGACAAGTTATAAAAAGTCTAATGGGCCCTACACACTGCACGATTTTAGTGAAAGATATGAACGATCTCATTCATTAATGAACGAGATAACGTTCATATCTTTCAGTGTGGAGGCACCAACGATGAACGATGCGCGGCCCCGCGCTCGTTCATCGCTGGTTCCCCGTCGCCTGTGCATGCAGGCCAATATGGACGATCTCGTCCATATTTGCCTGCACTGCTATGGAGCCGTGTGACGGGGGGGAGTGAAGAAACTTCACTCCCCCCGTCACTGCCCCCCCCCCCCCCCCGCCGCCAAGTCGCCCGTCGGGCGTATCCATCGTCGGGCTGCTCGGCGGCGGATCGGTATGTGTGTAGGGCCCATAAGTCATTTTACTTTAAATGCTTTGTGTATATTCCATATTTACACAGAGTTTAATATTTATGCGCACACAAAACGAGTAAATGCGTTGTTTGTGCGCTTCTGCCAACACAATCTTGATGACTCTTGTTGACGGATAAGGAACAGTACGTGCTGGGTCTTAATGTTTTGCAGCACAATATTGGGGAAAGCGACTTATTTGGATTTACTTGTGTTATACCTCTCGTGTTAATTAACATTTGAGAAGAGCAACAAAAAAATAGATCGGTGTAAACGAGGCAAAAAATAAGAATTTACTTACCGATAATTCTATTTCTCATAGTCCGTAGTGGATGCTGGGACTCCGTCAGGACCATGGGGAATAGCGGGCTCCGCAGGAGACAGGGCACATCTAAATAAAGCTTTTAGGATCACATGGTGCGTACTGGCTCCTCCCCCTATGACCCTCCTCCAAGCCTCAGTTAGGTACTGTGCCCGGACGAGCGTACACAATAAGGAAGGATCTTGAATCCCGGGTAAGACTCATACCAGCCACACCAATCACACCGTACAACTTGTGATCTGAATCCAGTTAACAGTATGATAACAAAAAACGAAGTAGCCTCTGAAAAGATGGCTCACAACAATAGTAATAACCCGATCTTTGTAACAATAACTATGTACAAGTATTGCAGACAATCCGCACTTGGGATGGGCGCCCAGCATCCACTACGGACTATGAGAAATAGAATTATCGGTAAGTAAATTCTTATTTTCTCTAACGTCCTAGTGGATGCTGGGACTCCGTCAGGACCATGGGGATTATACCAAAGCTCCCAAACGGGCGGGAGAGTGCGGATGACTCTGCAGCACCGAATGAGAGAACTCCAGGTCCTCCTTAGCCAGAGTATCAAATTTGTAAAATTTTACAAACGTGTTCTCCCCTGACCACGTAGCTGCTCGGCAAAGTTGTAATGCCGAGACCCCTCGGGCAGCCGCCCAAGATGAGCCCACTTTCCTTGTGGAGTGGGCCTTTACAGATTTAGGCTGTGGCAGGCCTGCCACAGAATGTGCAAGTTGGATTGTGCTACAGATCCAACGTGCAATCGTCTGTTTAGACGCAGGAGCAGCCATCTTGTTGGGTGCATACAATATAAACAACGAGTCAGATTTTCTGACTCCAGCTGTCCTTGAAATATATATTTTTAATGCTCTGACAACGTCCAGTAACTTGGAGTCCTCCAAGTCGCTAGTAGCCGCAGGCACCACAATAGGCTGGTTCAAGTGAAAAGCCGAAACCACCTTAGGGAGAAAATGAGGACGTGTCCGCAGTTCTGCCCTGTCCGAATGGAAAATCAGATATGGGCTTTTGTATGATAAAGCCGCCAACTCTGAAACTCTCCTGGCTGAAGCCAGGGCCAATAGCATGGTTACCTTCCATGTAAGGTATTTTAAATCTACCGATTTTAGAGGCTCAAACCAATGAGATTTGAGAAAATTCAAAACTACGTTCAAATCCCACGGTGCCACTGGAGGCACTATTGGGGGTTGTATATGTAGTACACCTTTGACAAAAGTTTGTACTTCAGGCACTGATGCCAATTCCTTCTGGAAGAAGATTGATAAGGCCGAAATTTGAACTTTAATGGACCCCAATTGTAGGCCCATAGACAATCCTGCTTGCAGGAAATGTAAGAATCGACCCAATTGAAATTCTTCCGTTGGAGCCTTCTTGGCCTCACACCACGCAACATATTTTCGCCAAATGCGGTGATAATGTTGTACAGTCACTTCCTTTCTAGCCTTAATCAAGGTAGGAATAACTTCCTCTGGAATGCCCTTTTCTTTTAGAATCCGGCGTTCAACCGCCATGCCGTCAAACGCAGACGCGGTAAGTCTTGGAACATACAAGGTCCCTGCTGAAGCAGATCCCTTCTTAGAGGTAGAGGCCATGGATCCTCCGTGAGCATCTCTTGAAGTTCCGGATACCAAGTTCTTCTTGGCCAGTCCGGAGCCACCAGTATTGTTCTTACTCCTCTTTTCCGTATAATTCTCAGTACCTTTGGTATGAGAGGCAGAGGAGGGAACACATACACTGACTGGTACACCCACGGTGTTACCAGAGCGTCCACAGCTATTGCCTGAGGGTCTCTTGACCTGGCGCAATATCTGTCCAATTTTTTGTTGAGGCGAGACGCCATCATGTCCACCTTTGGTCTTTCCCAACGGTTCACAATCATGTGGAAGACTTCTGGATGAAGTCCCCACTCTCCCGGGTGAAGGTCGTGTCTGCTGAGGAAGTCTGCTTCCCAGTTGTCCACTCCCGGGATGAACACTGCTGACAGTGCTATGACATGATTCTCCGCCCAGCGCAGAATCCTTGCAGCTTCTGTCATTGCTCTTCTGCTTCTCGTGCCGCCTTGTCGGTTTACGTGGGCGACTGCCGTGATGTTGTCCGACTGGATCAACACCGGCTGACCCTGAAGCAGCGATTTTGCCAGGCTTAGAGCATTGTAGATCGCTCTTAGCTCCAGTATATTTATGTGAAGGGACGTCTCCAGGTTTGACCACACGCCCTGGAAGTTTCTTCCCTGTGTGACTGCTCCCCAGCCTCGTAGGCTGGCATCCGTAGTCACCAGGACCCAGTCCTGTATGCCGAATCTGCGGCCCTCTAACAGATGGGCACTCTGCAACCACCACAGGAGACAACCTTGTTCTTGGTGACAGTGTTATCCGCTGATGCATGTGCAGATGCGATCCGGACCATTTGTCCAGCAGATCCCACTGAAATGTCCGTGCATGGAATCTGCCGAATGGAATCGCTTCGTAAGAAGCCACCATCTTTCCCAGGACTCTTGTGCATTGATGTACTGACACAGTTCCTGGTTTTAGGAGGTTCCTGACAAGTTCGGATAACTCCCTTGCTTTCTCCTCCGGGAGAAACACCTTTTTCTGAACCGTGTCCAGAATCATTCCCAGGAACAGCAGACGAGTTGTCGGGGTCAATTGAGATTTTGGAAGATTCAGAATCCACCCGTGTTGCTGAAGCACTACCTGGGTTAGTGCTACACCGACTTCCAGCTGTTCTCTGGACTTTGCCCTTATCAGGAGATCGTCCAAGTAAGGGATAATTAATACGCCTTTTCTTCGTAGAAGAACCATCATTTCGGTCATTACCTTGGTAAAGACCCGAGGGGCCGTGGACAAACCAAACGGCAGCGTTTGAAACTGATAATGACAGTCTTGTATCACGAACCTGAGATACCCTTGGTGTGAGGGGTAAATTGGGACATGCAGATAAGCATCTTTTATGTCCAGGGACACCATGAAGTCCCCTTCTTCCAGATTCGCTATCACTGCTCTGAGTGACTCCATCTTGAACTTGAATTTCTGTATGTACAGGTTCAAGGATTTCAGGTTTAGAATAGGTCTTACCGAACCGTCCGGCTTCGGTACCACAAATAGTGTGGAATAATACCCCTTTCCCTGTTGTAGGAGGGGTACCTTGACTATCACCTGCTGAGAATACAGCTTGTGAATGGCTTCCAAAACCGACGTCCTTTCTGAGGGAGACGTTGGTAAAGCAGACTTTAGGAACCGGCGAGGGGGAGACCTTTCGAACTCCAACATGTAACCCTGAGATATTATCTGCAGGATCCACGGGTCCACTTGTGAGCGAGCCCACTGATTGCTGAAAATCTTGAGTCGACCCCCCACCGCTCCTGAGTCCGCTTGTAAAGCCCCAGCGTCATGCTGATGGCTTTGTAGAACCCGGGGCGGGCTTCTGGTCCTGGGCAGGGGCTGCTTGCTGCCCTCTCTTACCCTTTCCTCTGCCTCGCGGCAGATAAGACTGTCCTTTTGGTCGCTTGTTTTTATAGGAGCGAAAGGACTGCGGCTGAAAAGACGGTGTCTTTTTCTGTTGGGAGGGGGTCTGAGGTAAAAAAGTGGATTTGCCGGCAGTTGCCGTGGCCACCAGGTCCGAAAGACCGACCCCAAATAATTCCTCTCCTTTATATGGCAATACTTCCATATGCCTTTTGGAATCCGCATCACCTGACCACTGTCGCGTCCATAAACTTCTTCTGGCAGATATGGACATCGCGCTTACTCTTGATGCTAGAGTACAAACATCCCTCTGAGCATCTCGCATATAAAGAAAAGCATCCTTTAATTGCTCTAGAGTCAATAAAATACTGTCCCTATCCAGGGTATCAATATTTTCAGTCAGAGAATCCAACCACACTACCCCAGCACTGCAAATCCAGGCTGAGGCTACTGCCGGTCGCAGTATATCACCAGTATGTGTGTATATACTCTTCAGTGTAGTTTCCAGCCTCCTATCTGCTGGATCCTTGAGGGCGGCCGTATCAGGAGACGGCAACGCCACTTGCTTTGATAAACGTGTGAGCGCCTTATCCACCCTAGGGGGTGTTTCCCAGCGCGCCCTAACCTCTGGTGGGAAAGGGTATAATGCCAATAACTTCTTGGAAATTAGCAGTTTTCTATCTGGGTTAACCCACGCTTCGTCACACACGTCATTCAATTCCTCTGATTCTGGAAAAGCTACAGGTAGTTTTTTCACCCCCCACATAATACCCCTTTTTGAGGTACCAGCAGTATCAGAGATCTGCAAAGCCTCCTTCATTGCCGTGATCATATAACGTGTGGCCCTATTGGAAAATACGTTTGTTTCTTCACCGTCGACACTAGATTCATCTGTGTCGGTACCCGTGTCGACTGACTGAGGTAAGGGACGTTTTACAGCCCCTGACGGTGTCTGAGACGCCTGAGCCGGTACTAACTGGTTTTCCGGCCGTCTCATTTCGTCAACTGACTTTTGTAATGTGCTAACATTATCACGTAATTCCATAACTAAAGCCATCCATTCCGGTGTCGACTCCCTAGGGGGTGACATCACCATTACCGGCAATTGCTCTGCCTCCACACCAACATCGTCCTCATACATGTCGACACACACGTACCAACACACAGCAGCCACACAGGGAATGCTCTAATCGAAGACAGGACCCTCTTAGCCCTTTGGGGAGACAGAGGGAGAGTTTGCCAGCACACACCAAAAACGCTATAAATGTATATAAACAACCCTAGAAGGTGTTGTTTTTGATATAAGCGCTTTTAATATATCAATATCGCCAAATTATGCCCCCCTTCTCTTTGTTACCCTGTTTCTGTAGTGCAGTGCAGGGGAGAGTCCTGGGAGCCTTCCTCACCAGCGGAGCTGAGCAGGAAAATGGCGCTGAGTGCTGAGGAGAATAAGCTCCGCCCCTTTTTCGGCGGGCTTTTCTCCCGGGTTTTAAGAAAACTGGCCTGGGTTAAATACATACATATAGCCTTAATGGCTATATGTGATGTATTTATTTTGCCACTAAAGGTATTTAATATTGCTGCCCAGGGCGCCCCCAGCAGCGCCCTGCACCCTCCGTGACTGAATCAGTGAGACGTGTAGCAACAATGGCGCACAGCTGCAGTGCTGTGCGCTACCTTCATGAAGACTGAGGAGTCTTCTGCCGCCTGCTTTCCGGACCTCCGTCTTCAGCGTCTGTAAGGGGGATCGGCGGCGCGGCTCCGGGACGAACCCCAGGAGGACCTGTGTTCCGACTCCCTCTGGAGCTAAGTGTCCAGTAGCCTAAGACTCCAATCCATCCTGCACGCAGGTGAGTTGGAAATCTCTCCCCTAAGTCCCTCGATGCAGTGATCCTGTTGCCAGCAGGATTCACTGAGATTTAAACCTAAAAAAACTTTTTCTAAGCAGCTCTTTAGGAGAGCCACCTAGATTGCACCCTTCTCGGACGGGCACAAAAACCTAACTGAGGCTTGGAGGAGGGTCATAGGGGGAGGAGCCAGTACGCACCATGTGATCCTAAAAGCTTTATTTAGATGTGCCCTGTCTCCTGCGGAGCCCGCTATTCCCCATGGTCCTGACGGAGTCCCAGCATCCACTAGGACGTTAGAGAAATACCATTAATGACGACGATTCGTTTTTCTAATAGAGAAAGCTCAATAGGGGTCTATAATGCAGGGGTTACTTCCAAATATGTTATGTGTTTGTTTGTTTTTTAATTCTATTTGTTTTTTGTTTACCTGATTCACTAAACAACCAAACAGGACTATATAATAAAGTACAAAACATGTCTTATTAAATTGAAGAGAAAAGTAAACAAAAACAAAGAAAAAGTCTACAAAAATGATGACGGAATTTATCAAAATGTATTAATTTACCAGATTTTGTGGTCATTGCACAGGAAGGCCAGAATTCCTTGCATTAGTTAAAAGACACGTTTTAAATGAAGTGATGTTTTACTATCATGTATATACGTAACTGTAATAAGCCGCACAGATACCAGCTACAACGTAACACAGAGGCTCCAGCCATACAGACACCTATGTACATTCCTGTTGTACAGTAGGAGACATCTCTAGCACCAAAACACGGATTAACACATTTCTTATTGGTTTAAAAGCTAAAAAATGTAGTATTTTGTATAAAAATCGGTGTTAAAGACCTTTACGAACCAGAAATCTTAATTTGGTTGCACACACAGCAGATCAAGTTGGCCAATCTAATTGCTTTCAATAAAATTGTCACAACACCATACTGTGTGTGGGACAAAAACAATCACTTTGGCTGTAAAATGTTTTCGTTTGATGATCATATTAGTTGACTTTAATGTATGACGACCCTGCAAGACGGTCTTTGCCAAAATAAATCTACTTGTTTAGAGAACCAAACAATAAACCCAAATCCAGTGACCGAAGCATTGAAATAGCTTGCCATATCTACTAGGGCAAGACACGGGTACTGCCACCTAGGTGCTGCGGACATTACTATGAAATGACCAGCGCTTGATGTAACCGGATAAAACACTCGCTTCCAGAGCGACAATACAAGATGGGGGACAGAAGTCCGACTACACCAACAGCCCATTCACAAGAGCAATGACTACAAAGTCACACAGTGCCAGCAACTGGCTGATGTGCACTGACCTAGATCACCATCCGGTGACATAAGGTATTGGGGTGATATCGGAAGCCCCCGTAGCCACCGCTAGGCAGGGTGTACCAGTACATTCCCCGATCACCCATCTGCTGCATCCTACCCTGACACCACACCAAGTGGACATCTGTTGGACATGATAACGCCACTTGCAGTGTTACACAGCGACTCCTCTCATTGTGTAGATCAAAGCAGGGAATGCAGGAAATGACATTATATGCAGAATAGGAGCATCCTCTTACGTACTGCTATCTGCAATTACAGATATTATAGCCTACTCTACAGCACTGCACCGTTGCCGACACCTCCGGCAGAGCAATGACGGTCAGCTCCAGGAGTCACAGAACCGTGCAATTAGCAACCAGGGTCACTGGAGTGATAAGAGGCATCCTGCAGCCCACCTAGCTGTGACCTTGGGGAAACGTCTCAGTGTCTCCCAGCTGATGCACAGAGGAAACAGATTGCAGTGATACAGTGACTCTGTGTGATACACTGCACAGTACATACAGATGTATACATAGACTGCATTGGCAATGGTTTACTAGGCAATATGTATACTGATCATGTTATATTGGAATCCACTAATCTATACAGCTAAACGTCCATTACTGACATCATTACCGCACAGAAGAGCATCTCTATAATACAACCCAGTAACATACAGCCAGGGGTAAATAGTGCAGATCCAGGGGTAAGTATTACACACAGTCAACCAAAGGTAAATTGGGCTGTGATCCTGTGGGACGGATTTCTCTGCACTTGTCATTATTACTCCCAGGAGCCTTCCGTCCCCTGCACAATGCCATATACTGGGTGGTTTTTGCACACTCATTTTGTACAGTATCAAAACAGTTGGGACTGATTTAAGTATTATTGCAACAATCTACCAGCAGAAAAGTGTCACTGGCATTAGGAGGGGGCACATTATTTTCCATTTAGCAAGCAACAATTTTTTTGCAATGTTTGCAGACATTTTTCCCAGCACTGGCCTGTATAAATGCCCCCTAGTGTCCCCTTCAGTAGACCCCATGACACAGAAGTGTCCAGTGACTCCAGCACCAAATGTCACCTCATCCCCAGGGTCCCATCCTAGGTACTCCCAGTCCATGAGAGCACGCGTTACTACAGCCTGCAGCAAGGGTTACACAAATACAATTTCTGTTTTCACCATGTTATAACAAATAACAATCAGAGCTTTAAAGAACAGGTCTCAAAAGGAGCTATTATTTTATTTATTTTTATTTGCCCTGGGCACCATCAGCCCTAGTTATACCCCGGCACCACTGACCACAGTCATGCAGAAATAACACATGGCCTCTACATATGGACGTCAGTAACTCTCCTCCCCAGTGACCACCAACCCTGTTACAGGACTGTACTCCGCTCATGTCACTATCCCAAGCCATGTAAGAGGCGTGTTTCTAAACCATTGTGGCCCCACTGACCGCAGATGTCACTGTATGCCCCTCCCCCACCCCCAGTAATGACAGCTTACCCTCCCATTAGAAGTAGGAAGATGTCATCCACGAATCATGAATCCCAAGACATGCTGGTACATCCCCAGACACTGTGCCCCAAACTGTCATCTGCTTCTCCAAGAAATGAAACCTACACCTGTCCTGCCGCCCCGTACATAAAGTGTCCCACTGCCAGGAGTGTCACCCAACATGGACCATGTATCCCTATAGCCAGAATGTCCCAGTAATAACTGGTGTATTGCCCACTTATATCTCTTCCCCAGAAAAGTGTCCCTGTAATACCACAGTAACCCCCGCATGACAGCCCCCTCCTTGCAAAGCCACAGTAACCCCCCTCATACTGTCCCTCTGTATGTACACTGCCCCTCCAGTGTTCTATACCCCTCATTAACATGCCCCCAATAGTCCATCGGGATGGGCACGTCCACCTATCCCGTGATGCCAATGTAACCCTACAACAGCGCGGTCTCCCCCGACAGCTGTAATTACGGCCTGCATCCTGAAATGCCACAGTAACCCCAAGCAACAGCACTGCCCCGTCCCTGTAATGCCACAGTAATCACCCAATAATATGACCCAACAGCAAAGTTCCCACAGGGTGGGCACTGGCCCCCTCCCTATAATGCCACAGTCACCCCGGCAACAGCACTACCCCCCTCCTTGTAATGCCGCAATAACCCTTAGCAACAGCACTACCGCCAGGATGAGCACTGCTCCCCTTCCTGTAACGCCACAGTAACCCTTAGCAACAGCACTGCCCCCCAGGATGGGCACTGACCCCTCTCCCTGTAATGCCACAGTAACCCTTAGCAACAGCACTACCCCCCAGGATGGGCACTGCACCCCCTCTCCCTGTAATGCCACAGTAACCCCCAGCAACAGCACTAACCCCAGGATGGGCACAGCACCCCCTCCCTGTAACGCCACAGTAACCCCTAGCAACAGCACTACCCCCCAGGATGGGCACTGCCCCCTCCCTGTAATGCCACTGTAACCCCCAGCAACAGCATTACCCCCAAGATGGGCACTGCACCCCCTCCCTGTAATGCCACAGTAACCCCTAGCAACAGCTCTACCCCCCACGATGGGCACTGCACCCCCTCCCTGTAATGCCACAGTAACCCCTAGCAACAGCACTACCCCCCACGATGGGCACTGCCCCCTCCCTGTAATACCACAGTAACCCCCAGCAACAGCACTAACCCCAGGATGGGCACTGCCCCCTCCCTGTAATGCCACTGTAACCCCCAGCAACAGCATTACCCCCCAAGATGGGCACTGCACCCCCAGCAACAGCACTACCCCCCAGGATGGGTACTGCCCCCTCCCTGTAATACCACAGTAACCCCTAGCAATAGCACTGCCCCCCAGGATAGGCACCGCACCCCCTCCCTGTAACGCCACAGTAACCCCCAGCAACAGCACTAACTCCAGGATGGGCACCGCACCCCCTCCCTGTAACGCCACAGTAACCCCTAGCAACAGCACTACCCCCCAGGATGGGCTCTGCCCCCTCCCTGTAACGCCACAGTAACCCCTAGCAACAGCATTACCCCGCATGATAGGCACCGCATCCCCTCCCTGTAACGCCACAGTAACCCCCAGCAACAGCACTAACTCCAGGATGGGCACCGCACCCCCTCCCTGTAACGCCACAGTAACCCCTAGCAACAGCACTACCCCCCAGGATGGGCTCTGCCCCCTCCCTGTAACGCCACAGTAACCCCTAGCAACAGCATTACCCCGCATGATAGGCACCGCATCCCCTCCCTGCAATGCCCCGGTGGCCGGTGCCCGGCGGGTGACTCACCCCACTCGATGTAGTCGTGGATGTTCTTCTCCCGGCGCAGCGGGGACACGCAGCACTCGTCGTACAGGCAGAGCAGCGAGTCCAGCAGGCTCTCCACACTCATCCCGGCCCCGCGGCCCGGCCGCTCCAGGATCAGCTGCTCCAGCTGCCGCAGGCGGACCTCGCCCGCCATCTTCTCACCCGCCGCCGGGTCACCACCCACCGGGCGCGATCAGGGCCTCGGGCCGCCGTGACCCGCCGGAGCCCGCCGGGTAACCCGCGAGCCGGCCCCGCCCGCCATGTCCCGAGGAGGAGAAGAGGAGGATCCGGGAGAGACACTGAGGATCCTGCGGGCTCCGTCACACCCGGCTGCTGGGGGGAGGGGGGCGGCGGCTGCTGCTGCTGCTGCTGCTGCTGCTGCTGCTGTGTGATCCACAGGGCCGGGGGGGGGGGGAGGAGGATGGACGGAGGAGGGAGGAGGCTGCTGCTGGCCTGGGAGTCGGGGATGGAGGAGAGGAGGAGGAGGAGGAGGACCGGTGGCCGGGTACACACAGGCAGCAGCTGTCTCACACACTGACACAGAGAGAGTGCTGGGGGTGTCTATCACACTGACACACAGAGAGTGCTGGGGTGTCTATCACACTGACACACAGAGAGTGCTGGGGGTGTCTCTCACACTGACACACAGAGAGTGCTGGGGTGTCTCTCACACTGACACAGAGAGAGTGCTGGGGGTGTCTCTCACACTGACACACAGAGAGTGCTGGGGGTGTCTCTCACACTGACACACAGAGAGTGCTGGGGGTGTCTCTCACACTGACACAGAGAGTGCTGGGGGTGTCTCTCACACTGACACACAGAGAGTGCTGGGGGTGTCTCTCACACTGACACAGAGAGAGTGCTGGGGGTGTCTCTCACACTGACACACAGAGAGTGCTGGGGTGTCTCTCACACTGACACAGAGAGTGCTGGGGGTGTCTCTCACACTGACACACAGAGAGTGCTGGGGGTGTCTCTCACACTGACACAGAGAGTGCTGGGGGTGTCTCTCACACTGACACACAGAGAGTGCTGGGGGTGTCTCTCACACTGACACACAGAGAGTGCTGGGGTGTCTCTCACACTGACACACAGAGAGTGCTGGGGGTGTCTCTCACACTGACACACAGAGAGTGCTGGGGGTGTCTCTCACACAGACACAGAGAGAGTGCTGGGAGTGTCTCTCACACTGACACAGAGAGAGTGCTGGGGGTGTCTCTCACACTGACACAGAGAGTGCTGGGGGTGTCTCTCACACTGACACAGAGAGTGCTGGGGGTGTCTCTCACACTGACACACAGAGAGTGCTGGGGGTGTCTCTCACACTGACACACAGAGAGTGCTGGGGGTGTCTCTCACACTGACACACAGAGAGTGCTGGGGGTGTCTCTCACACTGACACAGAGAGTGCTGGGGGTGTCTCTCACACTGACACACAGAGAGTGCTGGGGTGTCTCTCACACTGACACAGAGAGTGCTGGGGGTGTCTCTCACACTGACACACAGAGAGTGCTGGGGGTGTCTCTCACACTGACACACAGAGAGTGCTGGGGGTGTCTCTCACACAGACACAGAGAGAGTGCTGGGAGTGTCTCTCACACTGACACAGAGAGAGTGCTGGGGGTGTCTCTCACACTGACACAGAGAGAGTGCTGGGGGTGTCTCTCACACTGACACAGAGAGTGCTGGGGGTGTCTCTCACACTGACACACAGAGAGTGCTGGGGGTGTCTCTCACACTGACACACAGAGAGTGCTGGGGGTGTCTCTCACACTGACACACAGAGAGTGCTGGGGGTGTCTCTCACACAGAGAGAGTGCTGGGAGTGTCTCTCACACAGACACAGAGAGAGTGCTGGGGGTGTCTCTCACACTGACACGCAGAGAGTGCTGGGGGTGTCTCTCACACTGACACACAGAGAGTGCTGGGGGTGTCTCTCACACTGACACACAGAGAGTGCTGGGGGTGTCTCTCACACTGACACACAGAGAGTGCTGGGGGTGTCTCTCACACAGAGAGAGTGCTGGGAGTGTCTCTCACACAGACACAGAGAGAGTGCTGGGGGTGTCTCTCACACTGGCACACAGAGAGTGCTGGGGGTGTCTCTCACACAGAGAGAGTGCTGGGGGTGTCTCTCACACAGACACAGAGAGAGTGCTGGGGGTTTCTCTCACACTGACACACAGAGAGTGCTGGGGGTGTCTCTCACACTGACACACAGAGAGTGCTGGGGGTGTCTGTCACAGAGAGAGAGTGCTGGGGGTGTCTCTCACACAGACACAGAGAGAGTGCTGGGGGTGTCTCTCACGCAGACACAGAGAGAGTGCTGGGGGTGTCTCTCACGCAGACACAGAGAGAGTGCTGGGGGTGTCTCTCACACAGAGAGAGTGCTGGGGGTGTCTCTCACACTGACACACCGAGAGTGCTGGGGGTGTCACACAGAGAGAGTGCTGGGGGTGTCTCTAACACAGACACAGAGAGAGTGCTGGGGGTGTCTCTCACACAGACACAGAGAGAGGGCTGGGGGTGTCTCTCACACTGACACACAGAGAGTGCTGGGGGTGTCACACAGAGAGAGTGCTGGGGGTGTCTCTCACACAGACACAGAGAGAGTGCTGGGGGTGTCTCTCACACAGACACAGAGAGAGGGCTGGGGTGTCTCTCACACTGACACAGAGAGAGTGCTGGGGGTGTCTGTCACACTGACACAGAGAGAGTGCTGGGGGTGTCCCACACAGACACAGAGAGAGTGCTGGGGATGTCTCTCACACAGACACAGAGAGTGCTGGGGGTGTCTCACACTGGCACACAGAGAGTGCTGGGGTGTCTCTCACACTGACACAGAGAGAGTGCTGGGGGTGTCTCTCACACTGACACAGAGAGAGTGCTAGGGGTGTCTCTCACACTGACACAGAGAGAGTGCTGGGGGTGTCTCTCACACAGACACAGAGAGAGTGCTGGGGGTGTCTCTCACACAGACACAGAGAGAGTGCTGGGGGTGTCTCTCACACAGACACACAGAGAGTGCTGGGGGTGTCACACAGAGAGAGTGCTGGGGGTGTCTCTCACACAGACACAGAGAGAGTGCTGGGGGTGTCTCTCACACTGACACACATAGAGTGCTGGCGGTGCCACACAGAGATAATGCTGGGGGTGTCTCTCACACAGACACAGAGAGAGGGCTGGGGGTGTCTCACACTGACACAGAGAGAGTGCTGGGGGTGTCTCTCACACAGACACAGAGAGAGTGCTGGGGGTGTCTCTCACACTGACACACAGAGAGTGCTGGGGTGTCACACAGAGAGAGTGCTGAAGGGTGTCTCACACAGACGCAGAGAGAGTGCTGGGGGTGTCTCTCACACAGACACAGAGAGAGGGCTGGGGTGTCTCTCACACTGACACAGAGAGAGTGCTGGGGGTATCTCTCACACTGACACAGAGAGAGTGCTGGGGGTGTCTCACACAGACACAGAGAGAGTGCTGGGGATGTCTCTCACACAGACACAGAGAGTGCTGGGGGTGTCTCACACTGACTCAGAGAGTGCTGGGGGTGTCTCTCACACTGACACAGAGAGTGCTGGGGGTGTCTCTCACACTGACACACAGAGAGTGCTGGGGGTGCCACACAGAGAGAGTGCTGGGGGTGTCTCTCACACAGACACAGAGAGAGGGCTGGGGGTGTCTCTCACACTGACACAGAGAGAGTGCTGGGGGTGTCTCTAACACAGACACAGAGAGAGTGCTGGGGTGTCTCTCACACTGACACACAGAGAGTGCTGGGGGTGTCACACAGAGAGAGTGCTGGGGGTGTCTCTCACACAGACACAGAGAGAGGGCTGGGGTGTCTCTCACACTGACACAGAAAGAGTGCTGGGGGTGTCTCTCACACTGACACAGAGAGAGTGCTGGGGGTGTCTCACACAGACACAGAGAGAGTGCTGGGGATGTCTTTCACACAGACTCAGAGATTGCTGGGGGTGTCTCACACTGACAGAGTGCTGGGGGTGTCTCTCACACTGACACAGAGAGAGTGCTGGGGGTGTCTCTCACACTGACACAGAGAGAGTGCTGGGGGTGTCACACAGAGAGAGTGCTGGGGGTGTCTCTCACACTGACACAAAGAGTGCTGGGGTGTCTCTCACACAGACACAACGAGAGTGCTGGGGGTGTCTCTCACACTGACACAGAGAGAGTGCTGGGGGTGTCACACAGAGAGAGTGCTGGGGATGTCTCTCACACTGACACAGAGAGAGTGCTGGGTGTCTCTCAGAGAGAGTGCTGGGGATGTCTCTCACACAGAGAGAGTGCTGGGGGTGTCTCACACTGACACAGAGAGAGTGCTGGGGGTGTCTCTCACACAGAGAGAGTACTGGGGATGTCTCTCACACTGACACACAGAGTGCTGGGGGTGTCTCTCACACAGAGAGTGCTGGGAGTGTCTCACACAGAGGGAGAGTGCTGGGGTGTCTCTCACAGTGACACAGTGAGTGCTGGGGGTGTCTCTCACACAGAGAGAGTG
Source organism: Pseudophryne corroboree (assembly GCF_028390025.1). Classification (NCBI taxonomy): domain Eukaryota; kingdom Metazoa; phylum Chordata; class Amphibia; order Anura; family Myobatrachidae; genus Pseudophryne; species Pseudophryne corroboree. Next base: position 909,830,903 of record NC_086447.1, read on the forward strand.
CTGGGGATGTCTCTCACACCAACACACAGAGTGCTGGGGGTGTCACACAGAGAGGGTGCTAGTGATGTCTCACACAGAGAGAGTGCTGGGGTATCACATAGAGAGAGTGCTGGGGGTATCACAGAGAGAGTGCTGGGAATGTATCTCACACAGAGAGAGTGTTGGGGATGTCTCTCATACCGACACACAGAGTTCTGGGGATATCTCTCACACAGAGAGTGCTGGGGATGTCCCTCACTCAGAGAGTGCTGGGGGTGTCTCTCACACCGACACACAGAGTGCTGGGGATGTATCTCACACAGAGAAAGTGTTGGGGATGTCTCTCACAGAGAGAGAGAGTGCTGGGGATGTCTCACAGAGAGAGAGAGAGAGTTCTGGGGATGTCTCTCACACAGAGAGAGATAGGGAGTGCTGGGGATGTCTCACCGACACACAGAGTGCTGGGGATGTCTCAGAGAGAGAGAGTGCTGGGGATGTCTCTCACACAGAGAGAGAGAGTGCTGGAGGTGTCTCGCACATAGTGCTGGGGATGTCTCACAGAGAGAGAGAGAGAGTGCTGAGGATGTTTCTCACACAGAGAGAGTACTGGGGATGTCTCTCATACAGTGAGAGAGTGCTGGTGATGTCTCACACAGTGAGAAAGAGAGTGCTGAGGGTGTCTCTCACACAGAGAGAGTATTGGGGGTGTCTCTCACACAGAGATAGTGCTGGGGGTGTCTCTCGCACAGAGAGAGTGCTGGGGGTGTCTCACAAAGAGAGAGTGCTGGGGATGTCTTTCACAGAGTTCTGGGGGTGTCTCACACCGACACACAGAGTGCTGGGGGTGTCTGAGTGCTGGGGGTGTCTCACACAGAGAGAGTGCTAGGGGTGTCTCTCAAACAGAGAGAGTGCTGGGGATGTCTCTCACACAGAGAGAGTGCTGGGGGTGTCTCTCACACAGAGTGCTGGGGGGTGTCTCTCACACCAAGAGAGTGCCGGGGATGTCTCTCACACAGTAAGAGAGTGCTGAGGGTGTCACACAGAGAGAGTGCTGGGGGTGTCTCTCACACAGAGAGAGTGCTGGGGGTGTCTCGCACAGAGAGAGTGCTGGGGACGTCTCTCACACAGAGTGCTGGGGACGTCTCTCACACAGAGTGCTGGGGGTGTCTCTCACACCGAGAGAGTGCCGGGGGTGTCTCTCACACAGAGAGTGCTGGGGATGTCTCTCACACCGACACACAGAGTACTGGGGATGTCTCTCATACACTGAGAGAGTGCTGGAGTGTCTCTCACACAGTGAGAAAGAGAGTGCTGGGGGTGTCTCACACAGAGAGGGCTGGGGGTGTCTCTCACACCAACACACAGTACTGGGAATGCCTCTTATGCACAGAGAGAGTGCTGGGGATGTCTCACACAGAGAGAGGGCTGGGGGTGTCTGTCACACAGAGAGAGTGCTGGGGATGTCTCTCACACCGACAGAGTACTGGGGATATCTCTCATACACAGAGAGAGTGCTGGGGATGTCTCTCACACAGTGAGAGAGTGATGGGGATGTCTCTCACACAGTGAGAAATAGAGTGCTGAGGGTGTCTCACACAGAGAGAGTGTTGGGGTGTCTCACACAGAGAGTGTGCTGGGGGTGTCTCACACAGAGAGAGTGCTGGGGGTGTCTCACACAGAGAGAGTGCTGGGGGTGTCTCTCACACAGAGAGAGTGCTGGGGATGTCTCTCACACAGAGTGCTGGGGGTGTCTCTCACACCGAGAGAGTGCCGGGGGTGTCTCACACAGAGAGAGTGCTGGGGATGTCTCTCACACCAACACACAGAGTACTGGGGATGTCTCTCATACACTGAGAGAGTGCTGGGGTGTCTCACACAGAGAGTGCTGGGGGTGTCTCTCACACAGAGAGTGCTGGGGGTGTCTCACACAGAGAGAGGGCTGGGGGTGTCTCTCACACCAACACACAACAGAGTACTGGGGATGTCTCATACACAGAGAGAGTGCTGGGGATGTCTCTCACACAGAGTGCTGGGGGTGTCTCACAGAGAGAGAGTGCTGGGGGTGTCTCACACAGAGAGAGTGCTGGGGGTGTCTCACACAGAGAGAGTGCTGGTGGTGTCTCTCACACAGAGAGAGTGCTGGGGGTGTCTCTCACACCGAGAGAGTACCGGGGATGTCTCTCACACAGTGAGAGAGTGCTGGGGGTGTCTCTCACACCGACACACAGAGTGCTGGGGGTGTCTCACACTGAGAGAGTGCTGGGGGTGTCTCTCACACCAAGAGAGTGCCGGGGATGTCTCTCACACAGTGAGAGAGTGCTGACGGTGTCTCACACAGAGAGTGCTGGGGACGTCTCTCACACAGAGTGCTGGGGGTGTCTCTCACACCGACACACAGAGTGCTGGGGCTGTCTCTCACACCGAGAGAGTGCTGGGGTGTCTCTCACACAGAGAGAGTGCTGGGGATGTCTCTCACACCGAGAGAGTGCTGGGGTGTCTCTCACACAGAGAGAGTGCTGGGGATGTCTCTCACACCGACACACAGAGTACTGGGTATGTCTCTCATACACAGAGAGTGTGCTGGGGTGTCTTACACAGAGAGAGTGCTGGGGATGTCTCTCACACCAACACACAGAGTGCTGGGGGTGTCTCTCACACAGTGAGAGAGTGCTGGGGGTGTCTCTCACACAGTGAGAGAGTGCTGGGGATGTCTCTCACACAGAGAGTGCTGAGGGTGTCTCTCACACAGAGAGAGTGCTGGGGGTGTCTCTCACACCGAGAGAGTGCTGGGGGTGTCTCTCACACTGACACACAGAGTGCTGGCGGTGTCTCTCACACAGAGAGAGTGCTGGGGGTGTCTGTCACACAGTGAGAGAGTGCTGGGGATGTCTCTCACACAGTGAGAGTGCTGAGGGTGTCTCACACAGAGAGAGTGCTGATGGTGTCTCACACAGAGAGAGTGATGGAGGTGTCTCACAGAGAGCGTGCTGGGATGTCTCTCACACAGAAAGAGTGCTGGGGGTGTCTCTCACACCGACACACAGAGTGCTGGGGGTTCCTCTCACACCGAGAGAGTGCTGGGGGTGTCTCTCACACCAACACACAGAGTGCTAGGGGTGTCTCTCATATCGAGACAGTGCTGGGATGTCTCTTACACCGAGACAGAGTGAGAGTGCTGGGGGTGTCTCTCACACAACATACAGAGAGTGCTGGGGATGTCTCTCACACCGACACACAGAGTGCTGAGGATGTCCCTCATACAGAGAGAGAGAGAGAGAGTGTGCTGGGGATGTCTCTCACACAGAGAGAGAGAGAGTGGTGGGGATGTCTCACACAGAGAGAGTACTCGGGGTGTCTCTGACACCGACACAGAGTGCTTGGAGTGTCTCTCATACCGAGACAGTGCTGGGATGTCTCTCACACCGAGACAGAGTGAGAGTGCTGGGGGTGTCTCTCACACCGACACAGAAAGTGCTGGGGATGTCTCTCACACCAAGACACAGAGAGAGTACTGGGGATGTCTCATACAGAGAGAGAGTGCTGGGGATATCTGACACAGAGAGAGACAGAATGCTGGGGTGTCTCACACAGAAAGAGTGCTGGGGACTTCTCACACCGAGAGAGTGCTGGGGGTTTCTCTCACAGAGAGAGAGTGCTGGGAATGTCTCTCACGCGGAGACATAGAGAGTGCTGGGGATGTCTCACACCGACACACAGAGAGAGTGCTGGGATTGTCTCAGACATAGTGCTGGGGGTGTCCCTTACACTGAGAGAGTGCTGGGGATGTCTCACACCAAGACAGAGCGAGAGAGTGCTAGGGGTGTATCTCACACAGAGAGAGAGAGTGCTGGGGGTGTCTCACAGAGAGAGAGAGAGTGCTGGGGGTGTCTCTCACACCGAGACACAGAGAGAGTGCTGGGGATGTCTCTCACACCGAGACACAGAGAGAGTGCTGGGGATGTCTCTCACACCGAGACACAGAGAGAGTGCTGGGGATGTCTCTCACACTGAGAGAAAATGCTGGGGTATGTCTCTCACACTGGGACACAGAGTGCTGGGGATGTTTTTCACACAGAGAGATTGCTGGGGACGTCTCTCACACTGAGACAGAGAGAGAGAGAGACAGTGCTGGGGATGTCTCTCACATCGAGAGAGAGAGAGAGAGTACTGGGGATGTCTCTCACACCGAGACAGAGAGAGTGCTGGAGATATCTCTCACACCGAGACACAGAGAGACAGTGTGCTGGGGATGCCTCTAACACCGAGTGAGAGAGAGAGTGTGCTGGGGATGTCTCATACAGCGAAAGAGAGTGCTGTTAGAGGGAATGTCTCACACTGAGATAGAGAGAGGGCTGGGATGTCTCTGAGACAGAGAGTGCTGCTACTGGGGATGTCTCAGAGAGATAGAGACAGAGAGTCCTGGGGAGGTCTCTCACATCGAGACAGAGAGAGGTCCTGGGGATGTCTTTCACATCGAGACAGAGAGAGTCCTGGGGATATCTCTCACACCGAGACAGAGAGAGTACTGGGGATGTCTCTCACACCGAGACAGAAAGAGTGCTGGGGATGTGTCTCACATCGGGACACAGAGTGCTGGGGATGTCTTTTACAGAGAGAGAGAGAGAGTGCTGGGAATGTCTCTCACACCGAGACAGAGAGAGTGCTGGGTATGTCTCTCACACCGGGACACAGAGTGCTGGGGATGTCTCTTTGACCGAGAGAGAGTGAGTGCTGGGGATGTTTCTCACACCAAGACACAGAGAGAATGCTGGGGATGTCTCTCACACTGAGACAGAGAGAGACAGTGCTGGGGATGTCTCTCACCCCGAGAGAGAGTGCTGGGGATATCTCTCACACCGAGACACAGAGAGACAGTGTGCTGGGGATGCCTCTAACACCGAGTGAGAGAGAGAGAGTGTGCTGGGGATGTCTCACACAGCAAAAGAGAGTGCTGTTACAGGGGATGTCTCACACTGAGATAGAGAGAGTACTGGGATGTCTCTCACACCGAGACACAGAGAGACAGTGTGCTGGGGATGCCTCTAACACCGAGTGAGAGAGAGAGAGTGTGCTGGGGATGTCTCACACAGCGAAAGAGAGTGCTGTTACAGGGGATGTCTCACACTGAGATAGAGAGAGTACTGGGATGTCTCTCACACACACACATAGAGAGTGCTGCTACTGGGGATGTCTCACACACAGAGAGAGAGTGCTGTTGCTGGGGTGCTACAGGGGATGTCTCACAGACCGGGAGTGCTGCTGGGGTACTACAGGGGATGTCTCACAGACAGGAAGAGAGAGTGCTGCTGGGGATGCCTCTAACACCGAGTGAGAGAGAGAGTGTGCTGGGGATGCCTCTAACACCGAGTGAGAGAGAGAGTGTGCTGGGGATGTCTCATACAGCGAAAGAGAGTGCTGTTAGAGGGAATGTCTCACACTGAGATAGAGTGCTGGGATGTCTCTGAGACAGAGAGTGCTGCTACTGGGGATGTCTCAGAGAGATAGAGACAGAGAGTCCTGGGGAGGTCTCTCACATCGAGACAGAGAGAGGTCCTGGGGATGTCTTTCACATCGAGACAGAGAGAGTCCTGGGGATATCTCTCACACCGAGACAGAGAGAGTACTGGGGATGTCTCTCACACTGAGACAGAAAGAGTGCTGGGGATGTGTCTCACATCAGGACACAGAGTGCTGGGGATGTCTCTTACACCGAGAGAGAGAGAGAGTGCTGGGAATGTCTCTCACACCGAGACAGAGAGAGTGCTGGGTATGTCTCTCACACCGGGACACAGAGTGCTGGGGATGTCTCTTAGACCGAGAGAGAGTGAGTGCTGGGGATGTTTCTCACACCAAGACACAGAGAGAATGCTGGGGATGTCTCTCACACCGGGACACACAGTGCTGGGGATGTCTGTCACACCGATACACAGAGAGATTGCTGGGGATGTCTCTCACACTGAGACAGAGAGAGATTGCTGGGGATGTCTCTCACACTGAGACAGAGAGAGATTGCTGGGGATGTCTCTCACACTGAGACAGAGAGAGATTGCTGGGGATGTCTCTCACACTGAGACAGAGAGAGATTGCTGGGGATGTCTCTCACACTGAGACAGAGAGAGACAGTGCTGGGGATGTCTCTCACCCCGAGAGAGATTGCTGGGGATATCTCTCACACCGAGACACAGAGAGACAATGTGCTGGGGATGCCTCTAACACCGAGTGAGAGAGAGAGTGTGCTGGGGATGTCTCACACAGCGAAAGAGAGTGCTGTTACAGGGGATGTCTCACACTGAGATAGAGAGAGTACTGGGATGTCTCTCACACACACATAGAGAGTGCTGTTGCTGGGATGCTACAGGGGATGTCTCACAGACCGGGAGTGCTGCTGGGGTACTACAGGGGATGTCTCACAGACAGGAAGAGAGAGTGCTGCTGGGGTACTATACAGTATATCTCACACACCAAGAGAGAGAGTGTGGCTGGAGCACTATAGAGGATTTCAAACACAGAGAGAGAAAGTGCTGCTAGGGTACTATAGAGGATGTCTCACACCGAGATAGAGAGAGTGCTGATATTATAGATCAGGGGTGGCCAACCAGTCAAAGGCAAAGAGCAAGAAAAGATCTGTAGTCAAGGGTAAAGAGCCATTATCATGCAAAACTGGGGGCGTGGCCTAGTTGTCACAAAGCCACACCTCATTTTTGTGCACACACCTTTCGTTATGATGTTTGTAGGACTGCCACATACATATAAAAATGCAAAAAAAAATGGGTGCCTCCACAGTGCCATATACATATACTGTATGCCCCCACAGTGCCAGATAAACATATGTCCCCACAGTGCCAGATACATATATGCCCCAGTGCCAGATACACATGTCCCCACAGTGCCAGATACATATATGCCCCAGTGCCAAATACACATGTCCCCATAGTGCCAGATACACATGTCCCCACAGTGCCTGGTACATATATTCCCCACAGTGCCAGATACATATATGCCCCACAGTGCCAGATACACATGTCCCCACAGTGCCAGATACACATGTCCCCACAGTGCCTGATACATATATGCCCCACAGTGCCACATACACATGTCCCCATAGTGCCAGATACACGTCCCCATAGTGCCATATACACATGTCCACAGAGTGCCAGATACATATATGCCCCACAGTGCAAGATACATATATGCCCCCAGTGCCAGATGCACATGTCCCCATAGTGCCAGATACATGTATGCCCCCACAGTGCCAGATACACGTGTCCCCACAGTGCCAGGTACATGTATGCCCCCACAGTGCCAGATACACGTGTCCTCACAGTGCCAGATACATATATGCCCCCAGTGCCAGATACACATATCCCCACAGTGCCAGGTACATGTATGCCCCCACAGTGCCAGATACACGTGTCTTCACAGTGCCAGATACATATATGCCCCCAGTGCCAGATACACATATCCCCACAGTGCCAGGTACATGTATGCCCCCACAGTGCCAGATACACGTGTCTTCACAGTGCCAGATACATATATGCCCCCAGTGCCAGATACACATGTGCCCCCACAGTGCCAGATACACATGTGCCCCCACAGTGCCAGATACACGTGTCCTCACAGTGCCAGATACATATATGCCCCACAGTGCAAGATACACATGTGCCCCCACAGTGCCAGATACACATATGCCCCACAGTGCCAGGTACACGTGTCCTCACAGTGCCAGATACATATATGCCCCCAGTGCCAGATACACACATCCCCACAGTGCCAGATACACATATCCCCACAGTGCCAAATACACAGTCCCCACATTGCCAGATACACTTGTCCCCACAGTGCCAGATACATACAGTATATGCCCCCAGTACCAGAAACACATATCCTCACAGTGCCAGATACACATATCCCCACAGTGCCAGGTACACATGCCCCCACAGTGCCAGATACACATATCCCCACAGTGCCAGGTACACATGCCCCCACAGTGCCAGGTAAACATGCCCCCACAGTGCCAGATACACATGTCCCCACAGTGCCAGATACATATATGCCCACCAGTGCCAGATACACATCCCCACAGTGCCAGATATGCTCCCAGTGCCAGATACACATGTCCCCACAGTGCCAGATATGCCTCCAGTGCCAGATACACATGTCCCCACAGTGCCAGATACACATCCCCACAGTGCCAGATATGCTCCCAGTGCCAGATACACATGTCCCCACAGTGCCAGATATGCCTCCAGTGCTGCTAACCTCGCTGCTGCTGTTTGTGAGGGCGGGGAGGAGAGCGCAGCTTGCGCCTCTCCTGCCCCTCAGTCTCCGGCGGAAGTCAGGTGTCTTTCTTCAATTAGGAGCCGGTCCGTGAGCCAATCAGAGCTCGCGGTCCGGCAGCCAATCAAGAGCCTTAGCTGCCAGTCCACGAGCTCACGGGCCAGTGCAGTTAGAATGAAGTGTACCGCTGCTATAGATGATGTGTCACACACCAAGAGAGAGAGAGTACTGCTGGGGTACTATAGAGGATGTCTCACACACCAAGAGACAGTGCTGCTGGGGTATGATAGAGGATGTCTCACACACTGAGAGAGAGTGCTGCTGGGGTACTATAGAGGATGATAAGAGTGCTGCTGGGGTACTATAGAGGATGTCTCACACACCAAGAGACAGTGCTGCTGGGGTATGATAGAGGATGTCTCACACACTGAGAGAGAGTGCTGCTGGGGTACTATAGAGGATTTCTCACACACCGAAGAGACAGTGCTGGTCGGGTACTACAGGGGAAGTCTCACACACCAAGAGAGAGAGGGAGTGCTGCGGGGGTACTATAGAGGATGTCTTACACACCAAGAGACAGTTCTGCTGGAGTATGATAGAGGATGTCTCACACACTGAGAGAGAGTGCTGCTGGGGTAATATAGAGAATGTCTCACACACCAAGAGACAGTGCTGGTCGGGTACTACAGGGGAAGTCTCACACACCAAGAGAGAGAGGGAGTGCTGCTGGGGTACTGTAGAGGATGTCACACACACCAAGAGAGAGAGGGAGTGCTGCTGGGGTACTGTAGAGGATGTCACACACACCAAGAGAGAGAGAGAGTGCTGCTGGGGTACTGTAGAGGATGTCACACACACCAAGAGAGAGAGAGAGTGCTGCTGGGGTACTGTAGAGGATGTCTCACACCGAGAGAGAGTGCTGCTGGGGTACTATAGAGGATGTTTCACACACCGAGAGAGAGAGTGTGTGTGTGCTGGTGTGGTACTATAGAGGATGTCTCACACACCAAGAAAGAGAGAGTGCTGCGCTGGGGTACTATAGAGGGTGTCTCACACACACAAAGAGAAAGAGTGCTGCTGGGGTACTATAGAGGATGTCTCACACAGAGAGAGTGCAGCTGGAGCACTATAGAGTATGTCTCACACCGGGAGAGAGAGTGCTGCTGGGGTACTGTAGGGGATGTCTCACACACCAAGAGAGAGTGCTGCTGGGGTACTATAGAGGATGTCTCTCACACCAAGAGAGAGAGAGAGAGTGCTGCTGGGGTACTATAGAGGATGTCTCACACACCAAGAGAGAATGCTGCTGGGGTGCTATAGAGGATGTCTCACACACCAAGAGAGAGTGCTGCTGGGGTACTGTAGAGGATGTCTCACACACCAAAAGAGAGTGCTGCTGGGGTACTACAGGGGATGTCTCACAGACTGAGAGAGTGCTAGGGGGGTACTATAGAGGATGTCTCACACACCGAGAGAGTGCTGGTGGGGTACTATAGAGGATGTCTCACACCGAGAGAGAGTGCTGGTGGGGTACTATAAAGGATGTCTCACACACCGAGAGAGAGAGAGAGTGCTGCTGGAGTACTATAGAGGATGTCTCACACAACAAGAGAGAGTGCTGCTGGGGTACTATAGAGGATGTCTCACACACAAAAAGAGAGAGTGCTGCTGGGGTACTATAGAGGATGTCTCACACACCGAGAGATTGCTGGTGGGGTTATATAGAGGATGTCTCACACTGAGAGAGTGCTGGTGGGGTACTATAGAGGATGTCACACACAGAGAGAGAGAGAGTGCTGCTGGGGTACTATAGAGGATGTCTCACACACCGAGAGAGAGAGAAAGTGCTGCTGGGGTACTGTAGAGGATGTCTCACACACCGAGAGAGAGTGCTGCTGGGGTACTATAGAGGATGTCTCACACACAAAAAGAGAGAGAGTGCTGGTGGGGTACTATAGAGGATGTCTCACACCAAGAGAGAGTGCTGTGGGTACTATAGAGGATGTCACACACACCGAGAGAGTGCTGGTGGGGTACTATAGAGGATGTCTCACACCAAGAGAGAGAGAGAGAGTGCTGGTGGGGTACTGTAGAGGATGTCTCACACAGCAAGAGAGAGTGCTGCTCGGGTACGTACTATAGAGGATGTCTCACACCGAGAGAGAGCGCTAGTGGAGTACTATAAAGGTTGTCTCAGACACCGAGAGAGTGCTTGTGGGGTACTATAGAGGATGTCTCACACCGAGAGAGAGAGACTGCTGGTGGGGTAGTATAGAGGATGTCTCACACACCAAGAGAGAGTGCTGCTGGGGTACTATAGAGGATGTCTCACACACTGAGAGAGAGAGTGCTGCTGGGGTACTGTAGAGGATGTCTCACACACTGAGAGAGTGCTGCTGGGGTACTGTAGAGGATGTCTCACACACCGAGAGTGTAAAACATGCAGCACTCTTCTCTTTGTAGAGAGGCGCCTCACCGGCCGCTTTGCGCACTCATAGCTGCACTCCAGTTGCTGGTTTGGGAACGACCCCTGAGAACGTATTCTATTGGAACGTAGCTCTGATGTGTGCAGTATGTGGTGACCACACAGACCATAGTGTTGGTGCTGATAAGATGGATATACTGTATAAATAAAAGCTATTGAGAACAAAGATCTCAAGGGCGCCTCCTAGTGTAGACAATATATATCACACCAAATGTAAATAAATTGGAGTTATTGACCCTGCAACAAAAGTATAATTCAGTATAGTTTATCTGAGAATATATCTTCCAACGTAAGTCTCCAGCCATGTCCCCCTGAATAAAACTTATTTCATTATACTCTCAGAAGAATAGGGAAAAAAGCAAAAAAATAGGATTTTAATGACCTACCGGTAAATCCTTTTCTTATAGTCCGTAGAAGATACTGGGGTCCACATTAGCACCATGGGGTATAGACTGGTCCACTAGGAGCCTTGGGCACTTTAATAAATCAATAGTGTGCACTGGCTCCTCCCTCTATGCCCCTCCTACCAGACTCAGTCTAGAAACTGTGCCTGAGGAGACGGACATATGCTGAGGAAGGCTGTAACAGAACAGTGGTGAGAGTCTGAACCAGCACACACAAACAAGAGGAAAGCCATGCTAACCAAAACTGAGCAGGAACAGCAACAGCTGAATCAACAATAATACTCAACGAAGTAACAGTGCAGGAAAACACGAAGCACCGGGCGCGCGCCCAGTACCTCTACGGACTACGAGAAAAGGATTTACCGGTAGGTAATTAAAATCCTATTTTCTCTTACGTCCTAGAGGATACTGGGGTCCACATTAGTATCATGGGGATGTACCAAAGCTCCCAAACCGCGTGGGAGAGTGCTGAGGTTCCTGCAGAACTGATTGACCAAACTGAAGGTCCTCAGCGGCCAAAGTATCGAACTTGTAGAACTTAGCAAACGTGTTCGAGCCTGACCAAGTAGCTGCTTGGCAGAGCTGTAAAGCCGAGACACCCCGGGCAGCCACCCAGGAAGAACCCACCAATTTAGTAGAATGGGCCTGTACCTTAGGAACTGGCAATCCTGCGGTAGAATAAGCCCGCTGGATAGTAAGCCTGATCCAGTGAGCAATAGACTGCTTTGAAGCAGGACACCCAATTTTCTTGGGATCATAGAGAACAAACAGCGAGTCAGATTTTCTGTGACAAGCTGTCCGCTTCACATAAATCTTCAAAGCCCTCACAACATCCAAGGACTTTGACGAAACAGAGGTGTCAGTAAGCACCGTAACCACAATAGGTTAGTTGATATGAAACGCAGACACCACCTTAGGAAGAAATGGCTGATGAGTTCTGAGTTCATTCAGCTCTATCTTCATGAAAAATCAAATAGGAGTTTTTGTGAGACAACGCCCCCAATTCCGACACACCCCTTGTTGAAGCTAAGGCCAACAGTGTAACTGTCTTCCACGTAAGAAACTTTACGTCAACCTCCTGTAATGGCTCACACCATTCTGATTGTAGAAACTGCAATACCACGTTGAGATCCCAAGGTGCCGTGGGAGGCACAAAGGCCCTCATTCCGAGTTGTTCGCTCGTTATTTTTCTTCGCATCGGAGCGATTAGTCGCAAACTGCGCATGCACAATGTTCGCAGTGCGGCTGCGCCAAGTAAATTTGCACAAAAGTTTGGTATTTTACTCACGGCGTAACAAGGTTTTTTCATCGTTCTGCTGATCGTAGTGTGATTGACAGGAAGTGGGTGTTTCTGGGCGGAAACTGGCCGTTTTATGGGAGTGTGCGAAAAAACGCAGGCGTTTCGGGGAAAAACGCGGGAGTGGCTGAAGAAACGGGGGAGTGTCTGGACGAACGCTGGGTGTGTTTGTGATGTCAAACCAGGAACGAAAAGGACTGAACTGATAGCAGTGGAGGAGTAAGTCTCGAGCTACTCAGAAACTGCAAAGAAATTTCTATTCGCAATTCTGCTAATATTTCGTTCGCAATTCTGCAAAGCTAAGATTCACTCCCAGTAGGCGGCGGCTTAGCGTGTGCATTTCTGCAAAAAGTAGCTAGCAAGCGAACAACTCAGAATGAGGGCCAACGGGCGGTTGGATGTGCAGAACACCTTTCAAGAATTTCTGAACTTCAGGGAGAGAAGCCAATTGTTTCTGGAAGAAAATGGATAAGGCCAAAATCTGGACTTTTATGGAGCCTAAACGTAGGCTCACATCCACACCTGACTGCAGAAAAAGCAGAAAACGTCCCAGATGAAATTCCACTGCAGGAAATTTCCTGTTCTCGCACCAAGAGACTTACTTTTTCCAAACACCGTAGTAATGTTTAAACGTTACCCCTTTTCTGGCTTGGATCACAGTTGGAATAACCTTATCCGGGATTCCTTTCCGGGGTAGAATTTGATGCTCAACTTCCATGCTGTCAAACGTAGCCGTGGTAAGTCTTGATAGACGATAGGCCCCTGTTGTAGAAGATCTTCGCGAAGAGGCAGAGAGGCCATGGGTCCTCTAGGAGCATCTCCAGTAGATCTGCGTACCAGGCCCTTCTTGGCCAGTCTCGAGCAATGAGAATTGCTTGAACCTTTTCCGTTTTTATTCTTTTGAGAATTCTTGGGATCAATGGAAGAGGTGGAAACACGTAAACCATCTGGTAGACCCATGGAGTCACCAGAGCGTCCACCGCCACTGCTTGTGGGTCCCTCGACCTGGAACAATACCGCATGAGCTTCTTGTTGATCTGAGAGGCCGTCATGTCTATTTGTGTCATTCCCCACTGACGTGTCAAGGACTCGAACACCTGCGGGTGAAGGCCCCACTCTCCTGGGTGGAGGTCGTGTCTGCTGAAGAAGTCCGCTTCCCAGTTGTCTTTCTGCCTAAAGGAGAATCCTTGTTACCTGCTGCTCTGCTCTTCATTCCGCCCTGTCGGTTTATGTACATAACTGCCGTCTCATTGCCCGACTGAACCTGAATGGCGTGATCTTGAAGAAGATGCGATGCCTGTAGAAGGGCATTGTATATGGCCCTTAGCTCCAGAACGTTGATCAGAAGAATGGTTTCCCGACTTGACCATTTTCCTTGGAACTGTTCCCCCTGGGTTACTGCTCCCTGACCTCTGAGGCTTGCATCTGTGGTCCGCAGAATCCAATTTTGAATCCTGAACCTTTGACCCTCAGTCAGGTGAGAAGTCTGAAACCATCACAGAAGAGAGATCCTGGCTCTTGGTGACAGATGTATCCACTGGTGCATGTGAAGATGCGATCCGGACCATTTGTCCAACAGATCCAGCTGGAAGGGCCTTGCATGAAACCTTCCGTACTGCAGAGCCTCATAAGAGGCTACCATCTTCCCCAGAAGGCGAATGCATAGATGCACCGATATCCAGGTTTGTTTTAGAACATCCCGCACCATCGATTGGATAACCAATGCCTTTTCCAACGGAAGAGATACCTTCTGTTCCTCCATGTCCAGTATCATCCCCAGGAACGGAAGCCTCCGTGTTGGTTCCAGGTGGGATTTTGGCAGGTTCAGACTCCTACCGTGATCCTGGAGTAGTCGAGTTAGAGAGCAATGCTGTCCAACAACCTCTCCCTGGATGGTGCTTTTATCAGCAGGTCGTCCAGGTACAGTATTATGTTCACTCCTTGCAGTGGAGGAGAAACATCATCTCCGCCATTACCTTGGTGAACACCCTCAGTGCCGTGGAGAGACCAAATGGCAGGGCCTGGAAATGGTAGTGACAGTCCTGTAGTGCAAACCGTAGGTAAGCCTGATGAGGCCGCCAAATTGGAATATGACGGTACGCATCCTTGATGTCCAGAAACACCAGGAATTCCCCTTCCTCCAGACCTGAGATCACCGCTCTCAGAGACTCCATCTTGAACTTGAACATCTGTAAGTACGAGTTCAGTGACTTGAGGTTTAAAATGAGCCTTACCGAATCGTCCGGCTTCGGTACCACAAACAGGTTGGAGTAGAAACCTTTGTTTTGTAGCTGAAGTAGAACTGGGACAATGACCTGAGTTTGTACCAGTTTCGGAATTGCTGCCTGCAAAGTCACACCTGCTTCTGGAGAAGCTGGTAAGCCTGATTTGAAGAATCTGTGAGGTGGGAGTTCCGGAAACTCCAGTCTGTATCCCTGGACGATAAGGTCTTTGACCCAGGGATCCTGGCATGATGTTGCCCAAAACTAACTGAAATAACGTAACCGGGCTCCCACCTGCCTGTCTTACAGGCAGTGCAGTCCACGGTCATGCTGAAGGCTTTGAGGAAGCAGATCCGGTGGTCTGTTCCTGAGAACCTGCAGCTGCTGGTTTCCTTGGTTTACCTCTATTGCCTTTGAAGGCTGTAGAAGAACCTTTGGATTTGGATTTAAATTTTGCTGTCCGAAAGGACTGCAGAGTTGGAGCAGAGTAGGTTTTCCTAGCTGGGGGAGCTGCGAAAGGAATGTACTGTCACTGACCTGGGTTGGGAGTGTTGAGAACTCGGGGGTTCTTCCGATGGTCGGGAAGAGGAACCACAGCTGGGTCGGAGTAGAGATGGCCGGATATAGGTTTTCCTCATGCAGAACTTTAACAGTTATAATTGGTGTATAATGCTAAAGAACTTTATTGTGACAAAGGTTTGGGAGCGATGCTGAAGCACACAGAAGAATGAAGAACTTGTGAGCGATGCTGAAGAAATCGATGTGTGAGGATTTGTGAGCGATGTTGAGAGACACTGAAGAACTTGTGAGCGATGTTGAAAGACACTGAAGAATGAAGAACTTGTGAGTGGTGTTGAAAGACACAGAAGAATGAAGAACTTGTGAGCGATGTTGAAAGACACTGAAGAATTTGTGAGCGATGTTGAAAGACACTGAAGAATTTGTGAGCGATGTTGAAAGACACTGAAGAATGAAGAACTTGTGAGCGATGTTGAAAGACACTGAAGAATGAAGAACTTGTGAGCGATGTTGAAAGACACTGAAGAATGAAGAACTTGTGAGCGATGTTGAAAGACACTGAAGAACTTGTGAGCGATGTTGAAAGACACTGAAGAATGAAGAACTTGTGAGCGATGTTGAAAGACACTGAAGAATGAAGAACTTGTGAGCGCGCTGAACGCCGGTAGCACCGGAGGCGTTCAGCTTAGAGACAAACTGAAATGCTGGAAGCACAGGAGACGTTCCACTTTGAAATAAACAGAAATGCTGGAAGCTCAGGAGACGTTCCACTTTGAAATAAACAGGAATGCTGGAAGCTCAGGAGATGTTCAGCTTAGAGACACGCTGAACGCTGGTAGCACTGGTGATCACTTTGAAGAGACGATACTCAGGCGCCGGGGCTCTGTCCGGCGTCTGCTTTTGAATTCCCCGCCCTGGCCTGATTGGCGGAAGGGGCCGATGACGTCACCCGCTCTCTGCACTCCCGTGGACGCCGGGTGCAATGGCGGCGTCCACACTCCGGAAGCCAGCTGGGAACAGCGCTGACGAGCCGCAGGGACCCAGAGCCCACCGGAGGCGACGACCACCGGGAGACCCAGCGCACACGGAGCGGTAGGCGCGGCGGCCGCAGCACCGCGGCTGTGACAGTACCCCCTCCTCTAGGAGTGGCCCCTGGACACTTTCCTGGTTTCGGTTGGATGCCTAGAATGAAAGATCCGAACTAGTCGAGGAGCAGAGACTTCAGAAGCTTTAACCCAGCTTCTCTCTTCGGGCCCATAACCCTTCTATTCTACCAGATATTGTAGATTCTTGTGAAAGTAACGAGAGTCAAGAATAGTCTTGATTTCAAATTCTGTTCCAGCTTCGGTCTCCACCGGGATTGGGCTAGGAGACTCCGAATGGAAACGATTTAAAATGAGAGGATGAAGGAGAGAAACATGGAAAGAATTTGGTACCCGAAAGTGAGAAGGCAAACCCAATTTGCAGACAACAGGGTTCAGGACTTGCAAAACGGGGTAAGGACCAATGAATCTCGGAGCAAATTTCATAGCGGGTACTCTTAAACGAAGATTGCGGGTAGAGAGCCATACCCTGTCTCCAACTTTGTATTGAGGAGCTGCCCGCCGTTTTTTGTCCGCAAAGAATTTGTATCGGCTAGAGATTTTCTTGAGATTAGCATGAATCCTATTCCAAATTTGACTAAAGTGCCGTAGAGTGGAAGTTACAGCAGGAACATCCTCCGAAGGAAGGGGTGGTAGTTCTGGAACTCGTGGATAGAATCCATAATTAATGAAGAATGGGGAATCGCCAGTGGAGGAGTGATATAAATGATTATGGGCAAACTCAGCCCAGGGTAACAGTTCTACCCAGTCGTCCTGTGAAGGAGAGAGATAAACGCGGAGAAAAGTCTCTAAATCCTGGTTGACACGTTCGGTTTGCCCATTGGTTTGCGGATGGTAGGCAGACGAGAACTTGAGTTTTATTTGTAAGGCTGAGCAAAGAGCCCTCCAAAATCTTGCAGTGAACTGTACCCCTCGATCAGAGACTACCTCCTGAGGTAACCCATGCAGGCGGAAGTGTTCTTGGATAAATAGTAGAGCCAACTTGGGGGCCGTTGGCAGACCAGTCAACGGAACGAAATGTGCCATTTTTGAAAATCGGTCAATAATCACCCAGATGGTATTGCAACCCTTGGAGAGGGGTAATTCGGTAATAAAGTCCATAGAAATATGGGTCCAAGGTTTCCTAGGAATGGACAGTGGACGAAGCAAACCAGCAGGAGGCAGACGAAGAGTTTTGTGCTGGGCACATTGAGGACAAGAATTAACATGATCTTGTATATCTCTCTTCATGGTGTCCCACCAATATGACCTTCGCAGAAACTCGCACATTTTTTGGACTCCTGGGTGACCGGAGAACTTGGAGACATGGGCCCACTGCAGTAACTTTGGTCGAAATTCAACTGGTACAGACATTCTCCCCGGAGGAGGGCCTAGAGAAGTGGGAGCTGCCGAAATGGAAACTGGACTGAGAATCAAACTCTTTTCAAAGGAATTCTCTTCATCCGAGGCCGTTAGTGAGCGAGACAGAGCATCAGCTTTAGCAGTGAGAGTCCCAGCCCGGTACTTAATAACAAACGAGAACCGAGTGAAGAAGAGCGCCCATCTAGCCTGACGGGGATTTAAGCATTGGGCAGTTTTGATATACAATAAGTTCTTGTGATCGGTGTAAATAGTAATTAGATGTTTAGTACCTTCCAGTAAGTACCTCCATTCTTCTAGGGCGGATTTTATTGCTAAAAGTTCCTGATCTCCAATAGTGTAGTTTCGCTCAGCAGGGGAGAACTTACGAGAATGGAAACCACATGGATGCAGCTTCCCATCAGAAGAGTATTGAGACAGAACGGCACCGATGCCGACTGGGGAGGCATCGACTTCCAAGAAGAATGGTTCTGAGAAATTCGGCTGTTGGAGTACCGGGGCTGACATAAAAGCTGATTTCAACCGAGCAAACGCTACTACAGCTTCAGGAGGCCAAAGACTTGGGTCTGTCCACTTTTTGGTCAAGGCAGTAATGGGTGCAACAATGTTGGAGAATCCCTTAATGAATTTCCTGTAGTAATTTGCAAAGCCCAGGAATCTTTGTACTGCTTTCAAAGAGAGAGGCTGAGTCCAATCCCGAATGGCAGTAAGTTTTTCCGGATCCATGCGAAGCTCCATACCCGAGATGACATAACCGAGGATCGGAATTGAAGAAACCTCAAAGGTACATTTGGAAATCTTGCCGTAGAGACGATTCCTTCGTAGATGGAGAAGTACTTCTTTGACCTGTAGTCTGTGCTCTGCAAGATTCATGGAAAATATCAGAATGTCATCCAAGTACACCACTACGCTTTGGTATAACATATCTCGGAAGATTTCGTTTACGAAACCCTGGAAAACAGCAGGAGCATTGCTGAGGCCGAACGGCATTACCAGATTTTCGTAATGCCCGTCCCTGGTATTGAAGGCAGTCTCCCATTCGTCCCCCTGTCGGATGCGAATAAGATTATAGGCCCCTCTTAAGTTGAGCTTAGTAAAGACGTGGGCTCCACGAACCCTATCAAATAGCTCTGTGATTAGCGGCAAGGGGTATTTATTTTTGACGGTGATATCGTTTAAACCACGATAATCGATACATGGGCCAGTCTTTACTAATATTCGTGTTTGAGTCGGTTTGTGTAGTGTTTAAACTCGTTTTGTATCGGGTGCATTTTCATGCAACTTTTTGAAACTATATACGCAAAGTTACGAAGCAGTCGACTTTATGGTTTTCGTGTTTTCCGATGTCGATGCCAGTCGGGTTTTTTTGGCCCATTTTCAGCCGTCATTGTCATTTGCGTACGTCTTTTGGTTGTTTTTTCCGGGGTTTTTTCTAAGTTAAACGCGGCAGGGTTTTTTTAAGACCCCGGCCGCAGTTTCACTTTTAGTTTCGTTTTTCATCCCCGTTCGTGATTAGTTGTGTTTCAGATGTAGGAGTGTCTGTGCGCAACCATATAAATACGCCCCAAACCGTCCGCACCTCGTGGGTTTAGTTAGTGGTGAGGAGGGAGGTTGTGCTGTGGAGGTAGGTGAATTTGTGGTTTGGTGAGGAGTGTTGGTAGCGATTTCTGAGTGTAGTATTGTGTTTGAAAGTCGTCTTGTCATTCTTGTAGTCTTGTTTTTTGTGGTTTTGTCTCATTTATTGTCCAAGTTATTTTTCTTTATAGTCCCTTGTCAGTGTTTGTGTGTGTGTGTGTGTGTGTGTGTGTGTGTGTGTGTGTGTGTGTGTGTGTGTGTGTGTGTGTGTGTGTGTGTGTGTGTGTGAGTTGTGCAGTGGTAGTGGAGGAGTGTGTTGTTTGTCTTTTTTTTCTGTGTTAAGTGTTTAGACACACAATTATGTGTGACTCAGAGGTGGGTGAGGTGGAGGGTATGAGTGAGAGGTCGGTCAGGTGGAGGAGGTGAGTGTGAGTGAGGTTAGTGAGGTGGAGGAGGTGGGTGAGGTTGCTGCAGCAGCCTCAAGTGGCAGTGATAGTGACAGTCAGAGTGCTCCGCAGCCTCGCACCACTACTAAGACTGGGCGGAATGTCAAGTTTAGTTATGCAGAAAATGTGGCATTGGTGCGGGAGCTGATGAAGTATCAGCGGCAGCTATTTGGGCCTGTGTCCGCCAAGGTGCCAACACGGAAGAAGACGGTGTTGTGGGCGAAAGTTGTTGCTGCTGTCAATAGTGAGGGGGTGGTCAAGCGGACGGAGGACACGTGCCGCAAACGGTACTATGACATAAAGCGACATGTCAAGTCCAAAATGGCCAAGGAGGCCAAGTCGGCTCGGAAAACCGGTGGTGGCCAGTCCTATATTGCCAGATATCTGGACTATGAGGAGCCCATGTGGAGTGTAATACCTCCTGAAGTAGTCTCTGCAACCCATGTCCAGGATTCCGATAGGCCAAGGAAGAATGGTGAGCATGTGTATTTGCATTAACATTCTATGACATTACTTCTGTTTTTTTTTGTTTTTTTTAAATGTGTGTCATGTGACGTTGCATATTCCACCCAACTTCAAGTCTGTGTCAGCAAATACATTTGTTTTGGTAATGTTTTCTACAACAGCCAATGTAACATCTTACTTTATTGTATGTCATGTGTTTTTACAGTATTTTTTCCATGTGTAGTTTGGACTTGGTGTGTCATTGAATTGGCCAGCAATAATGTTTTCCGTTGGTACATTTTTAATATGTAAATTTGGACTATGTTTTAGATGGTTCCGGTATGAATGGTCGACCATGTTATGGTCGACAGTCATTAGGTCGACCACTATTGGTCGACATTGACATGGTCGACATGGACACATGGTCGACACATGAAAATGGTCGACACATGAAAGGTCGACATATGAAAAGGTCGACATGAGTTTTTTAACTTTTTTAGTGTTGTTTTTTGCGTAAAGTGACTGGGAACCCCAATTAGTGCACCGTGTCCCCTCGCATGGCTCGCTTCGCTCGCCATGCTTCGGGCATGGTGCCTTCGCTCCGCTACCGCTTCGCTCGGCACACTTTACCGTTCCAATCGTAGTCCATGTGGATCATAAAGTATGGAAAAGTTCCCCAAAAGAAAAAAAAGTTAAAAAACCTCATGTCGACCTTTTCATGTGTCGACCTTTCACGTGTCGACCATTTTCATGTGTCGACCATGTGTCCATGTCGACCATGTCAATGTCGACCAATAGTGGTCGACCTAATGACTGTCGACCATAACATGGTCGACCATGTGAACGGATACCGTTTTAGATGTAGGTTATCCATGTGCAATGTGGCAAAAACAGTGGTTGTCATGTTAGAGGCTGGAGTAGTGGAAAGTGGTTTGGGAACCACTTACATGTGTAATGTCAGTAGTACTGAATGTAATTTGTTGTTAGACAAAACCACTATTTGTTTGTTACTTTTGAGTCTGTATTTGTACCCTGACACAACACTGCAGCCTTTTTGTTAAAATTTTAATTATTTTTTAGGGGGGTTTTGTTTTTGCTTTGCTCATATGGGTGGTCATTCCGAGTTGTTCGCTCGGTAATTTTCTTCGCATCGCAGCGATTTTCCGCTTATTGCGCATGCGCAATGTTCGCACTGCGACTGCGCCAAGTAAATTTGCTATGAAGATTGGTATTTTACTCACGGCATTACAAGGTTTTTTCTTCGTTCTGGAGATCGGAGTGTGATTGACAGGAAGTGGGTGTTTCTGGGCGGAAACTGGCCGTTTTATGGGAGTGTGTGAAAAAACGCTACCGTTTCTGGGAAAACCGCGGGAGTGGCTGGAGAAACGGAGGAGTGTCTGGGCGAACGCTGGGTGTGTTTGTGACGTCAAACCAGGAACAACAAGCACTGAACTGATCGCACTGGAAGAGTAAGTCTCGAGCTACTCAGAAACTGCACAGAGAAGTCTTTTCGCAATATTGCGAATCTTTCGTTCGCAATTTTAATAAGCTAAGATTCACTCCCAGTAGGCGGCGGCTTAGCGTGTGCAATGCTGCTAAAAGCAGCTTGCGATTGAACAGCTCGGAATCACCCCCATTGTGTTAATGTGTTTTTGGAGTGCCACATCACAGAGCAATTTCTATATTGCATCTGTACATTTTTTCCTTGCATGACAAAATGAAGATGTGTGTGTTTTGGCTTGTTAGTGTATGTATTTGGAATTGTGTCCTATGTGTGTGTCCTGTACCTATTTTCCTGTGTAGCACTTTCCATAGTGCATATGGCTATTGTACAATGTTTTTAGTTTTATGTAGTGTTTTTTTGTTTTACGGTCCTTATGTTTTTGTGTTTTAAAAAACAAAGCATGTTTGTTAAATTTTAAGTTTATAAGCATAATGGGTGGATGTATCAACAATAGCATGAATACATGAGTTATGTTTTTGTTTTACAGTGTTGTAAAAAAACAGTTATGTTCGTCCTATAGTAACTCCCATGACCTCTGATGATGATGACGCTGCGGAAGCAGGTAAAGTGTCCATTGTAGTATAGGTTATGTTTGTAAAGGAATGGACATAACAAAATTACACTTTCAATACTAGGTCCATCAAAAGAAGTCTTGAGCAGCAGAAGGCGGACTTCTGTAACACACCACAAAAAAAAAACATGTGGAAGCCAAGAAAGCAAGGTGTGATGTCCAGGGCCAACCACAGCAGGCTACCCCGCCACGAAGATTATCCACAGTATGTCCGGTCCCCCCACTCCAAATTTTGGACACACCTCCAAGACACCAACCACACTCCCCTCATCTTGATTGTGAGTATCAAACTTAAATAACTTATTAAAAATTCTTCACAGAATAATACATTTACTTAAACGCATTAAGGGCATAATTCTGAGTTGATAGCAGCAGCCATTTTGTAAGCAGTTGGGCAAAACCATGTGCACTGCAGGGGGGCCAGATATAACATGTGCAGAGAGAGTTAGATTTGTGTGGGGTGTATTCAAACTGAGATCTAAATTGCAGTGTAAAAATAAAGCACCCAGTATTTACCCTGCACAGAAACAAAATAACCCACCAAAAAATAACTCTCTCTGCAAATGTTATATCTGCCCCCCCTGCAGTGCACATGGTTTTGCCCAAATGCTAACAAAATGGCTGCAGCGCTCAACTCAGAATTACCCCCTAAGTCAAAACCCTACAAAAAATGATATACTTAACGAAGTCAGTAAAACCTGAAATGGAATCCAAACAAAATGCCCTTGTCCACATCCAGTAAAGATATGTCTGTCCACTTCAGCCATACAGTAGCACATTGTGTGGAAGATGCAGCAACAGAAACTCTTGTGTAATTGGTAACAATAGTAAGGTTGTTTAACACATTTTCACATGTGTGTTTTACCTAACATTGCCAAATACATATAAAAACATAGCTATGTTTGTTCTTGAACATCTATAAGGTAACACATTATGGATTAAAATGTGTTTTTATGGTGGAGTATGTCTGATCTACAATAAAACTCATGTGTTTGCTTTCACAATGAAGTAACCAGACACATTTGCCACAAATAGGCATATGTATGTATTTAAGTTATGAGTGATGATGTTGGTAGCCAGGATATCTGAAAGCAACAGTCAATGACGTGTTAAATGTTTAGTGTTTTTGTCACGCCGCCGCCCCGTCCGCCTTACTTACCTCTCCGGGCGTGCTGGTCCTCCCTGCGGCCGTCCTCGCTGGCGGCTCCCGGCTTCCGACGCTCGGCCCGGCGTCTGGGCGGGTGACGTCATCAGGCACTTCCCACCAACCAGATGGTGGTGGGAAGTATAAATTCAGGCGTCAGGCACTGTATCAGTGCCTGAGTATCATCTATTCTGCCTACAGAAGTTGTGATCTCCAGTGCTCCCGCACCTCCGTGCCTCCAAGCATCTTCGTGCCTCCAAGCACTTCCGTGCCTCCAAGCATCTCCGTGCCTCCAAGCATTTCCGTGCCTCCAAGCACCTCCGTGCCTCCAAGCACTTCCGTGCCTCCAAGCACTTCCGTGCTTCCAAGCACCTCCGTGCCTCCAAGCATCTCCGTGCCTCCAAGCACTTCCGTGCCTCCAAGTGCCTCCGTGCCTCCAAGCGCCTCAGTGCCTCCAAGCACCTCAGTGCCTCCAAGCACCTCAGTGTCTCCAAGCGCCTCAGCGCCTCCAAGCACCCAAGCACCTCAGTGCCTCCAAGCACCTCAGTGCCTCCAAGCACCTCAGTATCTCCAAGCGCTTCAGCACCTCCAAGCACTTCAGCACCTCCCCGCACCTCAGTGCCTCCAAGCACTTCAGCGCTTACAAGCACTTCAGTCTCTCCAAACCCCAGTGCACTGTAGCGCAGTTTGTGCTTCCAGCACCTGGTATTCCTCACTGATTCATCAGCACCTTTCAAGTTCTGTCTTTCAGGAGACCTTCAGCATCCACGCGTGCCTCCTGTCTGCCGACCTCATCCTGCATGAGGAAAACTTACATTCGGCCATCTCTGCTGCGGCCCAGTTGCGGTTCCTCTTCCCGGTCACCGGAAGAAACCCCGAGTCCACAACGCTCCCAAACCAGGTCAGTGATAGCTTTTTTTACATTTCACAAACATATGGATAACTAAAGGATATTTATTTTTTATTTTTCAGCTTCTAGTCCTGGTAACAGCATCCCTCCGCAACAACAGCACCACAGTGACATGGATGAGACAATCCTGTTACAAATGCAGCCATTAAGCCAAGGAATCAGCCCCTCAGCACCTGTGAGTACACCACCACAGCAAAGCACACCACAACCACAACACAGCCCAACAACACAAGTAACACAAGGCCCTGATCAAGTGTTTTGGAACATTTGGGCTAGACAGCAGGCCACTAATGAAGATTGCCTGCATAGGCAGACACAAATGTTGGAAAGCCTACCATGTCACCTCAGAAGAATGACCCGAAATATGAGTAGACCAAATTGTCAAACCACGAGAATTGGCAATACCATGGAACTAATGCGTGCAGACATTACACAGGTCATGGGCAACTTACAGCGCATAATGGAAGAACAGCACAGACTAATGGAAGAACAGCACAGACTAATGGAAGAACAGCACAGACAACAGCAAAACTATATGAACATTTTTCAAAACAATCTAAAGATCAATTAATCTTTATTCCGAATAGTAGACAATCAAAATGCTGCTACACGTGAACTCAATGCCACCCTCACTAACCTAAATGAAACACTCAGATCCATGCACCAACAGCAAACAAGCAGCAGTTCTGGTACGACAACTCCAAATATCACTCCAGTGTCATCACCACCAAGACGCTCCACCAGAGCACGCCAAATAAACCTCACAACTTTAATTTCATAGAAGTAAATCAAAATACTTAGTAAGTGTATGTTTGGCATAATAGATATAACACTTAGCTCCTTGACAATTTGAACAACATCATTAATTATAAGTGGCACAAACAACAACAGGAAATTTGTACGCACATTTATTCTTTACCATCTTTGCATTTTTTGGAGGAGGGAAATGTTGTTGCAGCTGCACATAGATGTTAGCATGCAGTAACCAGACCACTTGATTTTTTTCTAATCATTACTCTTTCTAGATTCCGATCATTCACATATCCTGCAGACACAATAATTGGCATCCAGGCAGAAAATGTTTAGCAGGCACAAAGCAGACCACTTGATTTTTTTTCTAATCATTACTCTTTCTAGATTCCAATCATTCTCCTATCCTGCAGACACAATAATTGGCAGCCAGGCAGAAAATGTTTAGCAGGCACAAAGCAGACAACTTGATTTTTTTCTAATCATTACTCTTTCTAGATTCCAATCAATCTCAGATCCTGCAGACACAATAATTGGCAGCCAGACAGATTCATCCATGACCAATGCAACTTACAATGTGAATTCAAACTGTTTTACATTTCTTCAGTAGAGGACTTTACAAGAAAAACACAATAGAGTTGTGTTAAAGTGTCCTAATATGTTTGTGTCAATTTTAACAAATTAATACCCAAAATGAATGACATTATTGTTGTGGCATGTTTGTGTGTGTTCACAATGAGTAATCATATTTAAAAACCTGAGCCAAAACCAAAAAAATGTAAAGTAATGTAACTTATAACAGTAATGTGTGTATTAATGGATATATGTTAAAAAATGTGTATTGACTTTTAAAACTCCAAATTTACTCCTGAAAACATAAGGCAATAAAATCTTTTGGATGAGACAAGTTTGTGTCCCTTTTATAGGCATGATAAGTCAGGTGTGAATGATTTTTAAGTGTCAACACATGTAAACACGGCTGAAAAAAGCAGGTCTATTTTTTTGTTGATTTTTTTTTACGAATCGCAAAATAATACGACCGCAATTGAGCACTCAGAGACTAACACCCAAATACGAATGAATAGTGAATTCCCGTATTCTATGTTATAACAGCCGTGTTTGACCGATGGTCTATTCATTCGTATTTCTGAAGTTTGTCATTCAAACCATTACAACTAGTCCAAACACTGCCGAGATTTGTGCTTAGTGAATTCCCGTGTTGGGACTTAGAAAAAAAACCCACAAATCAGACAAACTCGAATTTTTAGTAAATACTGGCCATGGTCTTAACCCCCCCCCCCCGTCCTTCTTCTTCACGAAAAAGAAACCTGCTCCAGCCGGGGAAGTAGAGGGGTGGATGAATCCTTTCAGAAGATTAGATTTAATATAATCTGACATAGCTTGGGTCTTGGGTAATGACAAGGGATATGTGCGACCCCGAGGTGGCATCTTCCCGGGGATAAGCTCAATGGGACAGTCCCAGGGTCTATGGGGTGGTAACTGATCGGCCGCCTGCTCAGAGAACACATCTGTAAACTCCCGATAGGCCTCCGGAATGAGCTCTTCATCCAGCCTGGAAGATGCACGGAGTGGGTAAACGGGAGTGAGGCAACTAGAGTGACAAAACGAACTCCAGGACAATATTTGTGACGACTTCCAGTCGACATGGGGGTTATGAATTTTGAGCCAAGGCAATCCGAGAACAAGATCGTTAGGCATCTCCGGAATTACTAAGAACTCCAAATGTTCTTGATGCAGAGCTCCGACCTGTAGCTTGATTGGCTCTGTGCGACTTGTAATGAGACCATTGGATATTCTGGTACCGTTGATAGCGGTCAACGTAATAGGTCGTTTGATAGACTGCAGCTTTAAACCCAAACTCTGAACACAAGAAAGAGAAACAAAATTCTCTGCAGCCCCAGAGTCCAGTAGGGCATTAAAAGATTTGGCAATTGACTCGGAAAACAGAGACACGGAGAGTAGACAATCCACCATCGGAGAAGATTTGGACGTAACCCCCAACTTGACTCCTCCGGAACAAGCTAGGTCTGCCCGTTTCCCGGACGGGACTTGCAGAACTTGATAAAGTGATCCGCAGCTCCACAGTAGAGGCAGAGTTTACCCTCACAACGGCGCTGTCGTTCCTCCGGAGACAGCCGGGATCGGTTGATTTGCATAGGTTCGTCCGGACTCGGTACAACCGTTTGCTTAGGAGGAGGAAGCCGGAACCTGGATCGATCTGACCGGCAACGTTCGCTACCACGCTCCTGCATGTGAAGGTCCACCTTGACGCAGAGTGAGATCAACTCTTCTAAAGGATCCAGCAGATCCCTCGTAACCAGCTCATCCTTCAGACGATCAGAAAGCCCGTTCCAGAAAGCAGCCCTGAGGGCGTCATTATTCCAGCGTAGTTCTGAGGCAATGGTCTGAAAATGAACCACGTACTGTCCCACTGAACGGGAGCCCTGACGGACACGAAGCAAGTCTGAAGAAGCAGCGGTTGTTCTGCCGGGCTCATAGAAGATCCTTCGAAAGGATGCGATGAAATTGGTGTAACTGGAAACCAATGGATCAGATCGTTTCCATAATGGAGACACCCAATCCAATGCTGACCCTTAAGAAATAATGTATGCCACTTTGGACCGATCCGTGGGGAAATTGTGTGAGAGAAGTTCAAAGTGCACCTCGCACTGGTTAAGAAAACCACGGCAATTCTTTTGATTGCCATTATAGCGAGAGGGAGTAGGAAGCTGAAGGCGAGACCTGATTCCAGCCGAGGGTTGGACATTACTGGGAACGGGTACCGGAGCGGATACCGGAGCAGAAGCCGGAACTACTGAAGCCAGGGAGGCCTGAATTTGATCCAGACGGCCGGATAATTCCTGGAGATACTGCATCACCTAGCCCTGTGCCGCCTCCTGACTCTGAACTCGGGAAGCCAAGTTTTGGATGGCGCTTGACTCTGGGTTCCGATCCCCCGGGTCCATGGGGCCTGAGTATACTGTCACTGACCTGGGTTGGGAGTGTTGAGAACTTGGGGGTTCTTCCGATGGTCGGGAAGAGGAACCACAGCTGGGTCGGAGTAGAGATGGCCGGATATAGGTTTTCCTCATGCAGAACTTTAACAGTTATAATTGGTGTATAATGCTAAAGAACTTTATTGTGACAAAGATTTGGGAGCGATGCTGAAGCACACAGAAGAATGAAGAACTTGTGAGCGATGCTGAAGAAATTGATGTGTGAGGATTTGTGAGCGATGTTGAAAGACACTGAAGAACTTGTGAGCGATGTTAAAAGACACTGAAGAATGAAGAACTTGTGAGCGGTGTTGAAAGACACAGAAGAATGAAGAACTTGTGAGTGATGTTGAAAGACACTGAAGAATTTGTGAGCGATGTTGAAAGACACTGAAGAATGAAGAACTTGTGAGCGATGTTGAAAGACACTGAAGAATGAATAACTTGTGAGCGATGTTGAAAGACACTGAAGAATTTGTGAGCGATGTTGAAAGACACTGAAGAATTTGTGAGCGATGTTGAAAGACACTGAAGAATGAAGAACTTGTGAGCGATGTTGAAAGACACTGAAGAATGAAGAACTTGTGAGCGATGTTGAAAGACACTGAAGAACTTGTGAGCGATGTTGAAAGACACTGAAGAATGAAGAACTTGTGAGCGATGTTGAAAGACACTGAAGAATGAAGAACTTGTGAGCGCGCTGAACGCCGGTAGCACCGGAGGCGTGCAGCTTAGAGACAAACTGAAATGCTGGAAGCTTAGGAGATGTTCCACTTTGAAATAAACAGGAATGCTGGAAGCTCAGGAGACGTTCAGCTTAGAGACACGCTGAACGCTGGTAGCACTGGTGATCACTTTGAAGAGACGATACTCAGGCGCCGGGGCTATGTCCCGCGTCTGCTTTTGAATTCCCTGCCCTGGCCTGATTGGCGGAAGGGGCCGATGACGTCACCCGCTCTCTGCACTCCCGTGGACGCCGTGTGCAATGGCGGCGTCCACACTCCGGAAGCCCGCTGGGAACAGCGCATACAAGTCGCAGGGACCCAGAGCCCACCAGAGGCGACGACCGCCGGGAGACCCAGCGCACACGGAGCGGTAGGCGCGGCGGCCGCAGCGCCGCGGCTGTGACAGGTACGTAGACTTACCCGCCGTGGCCTTGGATATCCACGTATCCAGTTTATCTCAAAAAAGGGCCTCACCTGTGAATGGTAGGCTTTCCACGCCTTTCCTGGAATCTGCATCCGCAGTCCATTGTTGTAGCCACAAGCCCCTGCGTGCTGACACTGCCATGGCAGTGGTGCGTGCATTGAGCAAACCAATTTTCTTTATGGCCTCCACCATAAAGGTAGCAGAGTCCTGAATATGCTGTAGGAGTAAAATTATCTCGCCCCTGGGTAAGGAATCGAATCCGTCAATTAGGTTACCTGACCACTTAGCAATGGCCTTAGTGATCCATGCACAAGCAATAGTGGGTCTCTGGGCCACCCCAGCAGCAGTGTATAAAGATTTGAGAGTGGTCTCAATCTTGCGGTCAGCCATGTCCTTTAAGGATGCTGCCCCAGGAACGAGTAAGACTATCTTACGTAACCTAGATACCGATGCATCCACAATTGGTGGGTTTTCCCATTTCTTTCTATCCTCCAGAGGAAAGGGAAAGGATGTAATTAACCTTTTAGGGATCTGAAACTTTTTGTCAGGATTAGCCCAAGTTTCTTCAATCAGAGCATTCATTTCATTTGATGCTGGAAAAGTAGCTGAGGATTTATTTTTTACATTAAAATAAGATTCCTCCTCTTCCTCTGCCACCTTGTCAGGAATGTGCAGTACATCTCTAATAGTGTCTATCAGGGCCTGTATTCCTTGTGACAGGACTGCATCCCCCCCGCTCGCATCCACTTCACCCTCGTCTGTGCCTGATGTATCGTCATCAGTATCAGCCTGCATGAGCTGGGCCAGAGTACGCTTTTGCGGGCAAATGGCGGTGGTTTGAGACACTGGTATGGGAAATGAATCTCTATTCATCAGGTCATCCATAGACTGTCTTAAGTATTGCGTCTCCTTCTCAGTATGAGATAATTTAGTAGAAATATTAGATATCATCCCCTTAATGGAATCTAACCATGCGGGTTCTGCCCCACTAGCCTGAGAATGTGTACTATTCTGGGTACATCGTAGTGATTCTCCCGAGGAGGACAGACACTCTGCTGTGCAGGAAACACAGTCCCTGGACATGGTAATGTGAAAGGACACCCACACCCACACACAGAAGATGAAAACACAGTTTAACCCACACAGAGCACAGAAAAGGGATACACAGAAAAGGGATACACAGAAAAGGGAGCCAGCCACACCGCGCCCTGTTAGCCAAGTAACAACTCAGCTGGGTTGCCACACTAAGTCCCTTAATAGGGCTTAGTATTCTACAACCCTCCCCCCACCTTCTAAGACCCCCTGGTACCGCTGAGGCGACGAAGGGTCTTTGTGGAGGAGCTGCACTTCCCTTTGATTCCTGTCAGTGTAAGCTGCAAAGGGAAAATGGCGCTGGTGAGCTGTTGGATCCGCTCATAGTGAAGCCCCGCCCCCATAATGGCGCACGGCTTCCCGTTTTTTTATTCTGGTCTGAGGTCTTAGTTTATCTAACAGAGGGTTAGAACCCCTGTTAAGTTAGGCGCCAGTGTGGGTATCATTGGTGGCTCAGCACGTCCCTCACAGTGTTTCCTCCTGAGCCTCCCGGAGCGCAGCCTGCATGTCAGCGCTGCGCTCCAACCCTTGTGCCGCCATTCCCGCCGGCGACCTGCTAACCGGGAAGCCAGCGTTCTACCCACCACTCTTCTTTCTTCTGGCTCTGTTAGGGGTGGCGGCGTGCTGCGGGAGGGTACACTCGCCGTGGTGGGGCTTGCGAATGACTCCCTCAGGAGCTCAGTGTCCTGTCAGCGGAGAAACGCGACCATTAACTCTTTAGGACGTAGGGCCGTTCTCCCCCCTAAGTCCCACGAAGCAGTCATGCTGGTGCCACCCAGCAATGCCTGTAAAATAACAAACTGAAAATAAATTGTAGAAAACTCTTCATTAGCTCTCCTAAGCGTGATCGGCTCCTCCGGGCACATTTTCTAAACTGAGTCTGGTAGGAGGGGCATAGAGGGAGGAGCCAGTGCACACTATTGATTTCTTAAAGTGCCCAAGGCTCCTAGTGGACTCGTCTATACCCCATGGTACTAATGTGGACCCCAGTATCCTCTAGGACGTAAGAGAAATAATGTAACCATGACGAACACTTTTAAACATTCTTACATTGGAATCGTACTACATGACATTTTTAAGTCTATGGGGTCAGTCCCATTAATCGCACGTTCTGGCAATCTGAACTCAAAACTGCTCTCAGCCCCACGGAGCTGCCAGCTAAACGAAGCAAATTAGTACATAGAGTTGGCGGAGAGGGGTGTGAAGTGTGCCGTTTTACCACAATAGCGCCTCCTGCCCTTCACAGGTAATTGTATTGACCCCTTGTTACCTATGTTTTTCAGTTCATATGGATCCTAGTGTAGTCTTGCTGCCGTTTCATTCCTGCTGGTGTCTATAGGATGCAATGCTGCATGATTTACCAATATCCGCAATGTGATATGATAATAAGCCCCACGCTCATTCAGAGGTGTTGTTCGTGGGAGCAGGTCGGTCGTTGTTGTTTTTTTATTTTTATGGAGCTTTTGTAGTTTATTTGACAAATTAAATACATTTTATATAAAAGATGTGATTGGGGTTTTAAGGGTTGTTTGTTCAGTTAAAAGTTTATTTGGAAACAGTGCGGTAGATGTATGAAGCAGTGATAAGAGCAGAGAAGTGAGCCAGTGGAGAAGTTTCCCCATCAACCAATCAGCAGCTCTGTATCATTTTATAGTATGCAAATTATATATGTTACTTCAGTGCTGATTGGTTGCCATGGGCAACTTCTCAACTGGCTCACTTCTCCGCTCTTATCACTGTTTAGTAAATGTCCCCCCTTATTCTCTTACTTCCCGATAGGTCAAGAAGATGAAATGTAACGTAGATATTCTTCAGGTGGGAAATAGGAAAACTACGTAATTAGAATTCCCTAACGGAATGAAAAGGGGGTGACATAATGACGTCATTACCGATGCGTGGCTTGCGTTACGTGAACGATAATGGACAATTGGATCAACATTTGTATTGCACCTCCAGTGTGTAGAATGTAATAAACTACAAAAATGATCCTGTCACTTTTTACCGTATCTGCTACGGGTGCTCCTCTGGTAACACCAAGAATCATGGATTAATATATTTACTTAAATCAACACGTCTCAAAGTTACATCTCTATAGATTTACCAAATTATTTAACTCATTTGTATTTACAACCGTGAAAATCAGAAACTCCCGTGCGAAGAACAGCTAGTATTATTATAAAGGCTTTCTTTAAATTGTCTTAAATCATCTGATGAATTTAGCTATGTGTACATTTAGAATAATAATGTATTGCTAATTATAAAAAATGTTGCTTAGAAACCTGCTACATATTTATATTCCATGTCGTTTATTTACTGTTTTGTTTCGCTGCAGATTATGTAGCGATGAATGAGTCTGAAGCCACTGGATCTCCTACCAGAGACATATATGGGGGCTCTTTCCGACCCGTTCACACGCTGCTGTTTTTCGCAGCGGTGCGAACGGGTCGGTTCTGCACATGCGCGGCAGCCGCAATGCGCAGGCGCATCGTTGCCAGCACGACAAGAAGACCGAAGAAAGCGATCGCTGCCACGATCGCAAGAAGATTGACAGGTGGAAGGCGTTCCGGGGCGTCAACTGACCGTTTTCTGGGAGCTGGGGGCCGGGGAGGGAGGGAGGGTGGATTAGTAGCGGCTCTTGCCACGGCGGTGGTGGCCTCGGGGTAGCGGCGTGCCGGGCAAAAAGCCTGCTTGCCCGAGGCAAGAGCCACTACTGACTACATCACTGACACGTGTATACCCTACACTACATCACTTACACCTGTATACCCTACACTACATCACTGACACCTGTATGTCCTACACTACATCACTGACACCTGTATACCCTACACTACATCACTGACACCTGTATATCCTACACTACATCACTGACACCTGTATACCCTACACTACATCACTGACACCTGTATACCCTACACTATATTATTATTATCATTATTATCCTTTATTTATATGGCGCCACAAGGATTCCGCAGCGCCCAATTACAGAGTACATAAATAATCAAACAGGAAAACAGCAACTTACAGTTGATGACAGTATAGGACAAGTACAGGGTAAATAAACATAGTTACATCAGCAGATGACACTGGAATAAGTATCAGAATACTGCTGGATGTGGTACAGTTGAAGATTATTAAAGTAAGAGAAAGGATAAGCACATGAGGGAAGAGGGCCCTGCTCGTGAGAGCTTACAATCTAAAGGGGAGGGGCAGACAGACAGGGGTGACACAGATGGGGTACATAGAGAATGTGGAACAGAGGGTTAGGATGAGATTTGGCTGGGTTTGGTGAAGAAGTGGGACTTGAGAGCCCGTTTGACGTTTTATAGAGAGGTGGAGAGTCTGAGGGGGAGAGGTAGGGAATTCCAGGGAAGTGGTGCAGCACGTGAAAAATCTTGGAGGTAGGAGTGGGAGGAAGTAATCCATAGGCAGGAGAGTCGTTGTGCATTAGCAGAGCGAAGAGGACGGGTGGGAGTGTAAAGGGAGATAAGATCAGAGATGTACATGGGAGAGGAGTGGGTGAGGGCTTTGTAAGGGAGTGTGAGAAGCTTGAAATGGATTCTGGAAGGGGAGCCAGTGAAGGTCTAGTAGGAGAGGAGAGGTAGACGTAGTGCGTTTGGTGAGGAAAATGAGCCGGGCAGCAGCATTGAGGATAGATTGGAGTGGAGAGAGGTGTTTGTCAGGAATGCCAGTCAGGAGGAGATTACAGTAGTCCAGTCTGGAGATGACCAGTGAGTGGATAAGAATCTTAGTAGCATCCTGGGTCAGAAAGGGTCTGATCCTGGAAATATTTTTTAGATGAAAACGGCAGATTTGTGAGAGGTGCTGAATGTGTGGTTTGAGAGGAAGGAGTCACGGATTACTCCAAGACAGCGCACTTGGGGGCTAGAGGAGATAGTAGTGCCATCAAAAGATAGGTGAGGTTATGCGGGAGGTTAAAGGAGAGGTTATGCGGGAGGGAGGGAAGATGATCAGCTCGGTCTTAGACATGTTAAGTTTAAGAAAGCGCTGGGACATCCAGGAAGAGGTAGCAGAGAGACAGTTGGAGATACGAGTGAGGAGAGCAGGGGAGAGGTCTGGAGAGGAAAGATAGATTTGGGTGTCATCAGCATAGAGATGATATTGGAAACCAAAAGAACTAATGAGCTTACCTAGTGAGGATGTATATAGAGAGAAGAGGACCACTAACTGTAGGGTACACCTACAGTTAGTGGAAGTGAGGGGGAGGTGGAGTCATGAGAAGAGACAGAGAATGAACGGTCAGAGAGGTAGGAAGACAGCCAAGAGAGGGCAGTGTCACGCAGACCAATGGAGTGAAGGATTTGCAGTAGGAAAGGATGGTCCACAGTGTCAAAAGCAGCAGAGAGATCAAGTAGAATAAGTATAGAGTAGTATCCCTTAGATGTAGCAGCATGGAGGTCATTGCATACTTTTGTAAGGGCAGTTTCAGTGGAGTGGAGAGGACGGAAGCCAGACTGGAATGGGTCAAGTAGTGAGTGTGAGGAAAGAAAGGAAATAAGGCGGTTGTAGACAATACGCTCAAGGAGTTTGGAGGCAAAAGGAAGGAGAGAGATGGGTCGGTAGTTGGAGAGAGTGTTTGGATCAAGGGTAGGTTTTTTAAGAATAGGAGAGATGAGTGCATGCTTGAAGGCAGAGGGTACAGTGCCTGATGAGAGGGAGAGATTGAGAAGGTGGGAATGATGGGAACAAGCAGAAGGAGTGAGGTAGTGGAGGAGGCGGGAGGGGATAGGGTCAAGTGGGGAGGTGGTGACGGGACAGGAACGAATGAGGGCCATGACTTCCTCTCCAGATGCATGGGAGAAAGATGTAAGAGTTGGTGGGAGGGATGGGGAGGGGTAGTAAGGGATGGGAGAAAGCTGGTTACTGATGGTCTGGTGTGATGTGATGTCCTTACGTATGGAGTCAATTTTGGATGTGAAGTAAGTTGCAAAGTCAAGAGCAGAGAGTGAGGAAAGGAGACGAGGTGGAGGTGGGCAGAGGAGTGAGTTGAGAGTGGCAAAGAGGCGCCGGGGGTTGGAAGACTGGGAGGAGATGAGGTTCTTGAAGTATGACTGTTTAGCAAGATAAAGGGCAGCACTGATGGATGAGAGCATAAGTTTGAAATGGAGGAAGTCTGCCTTAGAGCGTGATTTCCTCCAGTGACTCTCAGCAGTACGTGAGCATTTTTGCAGATATCTGGTGCATTTGGTGTGCCAGGGTTGAGGTGTTAATTTGCGAGGGTGAATAGTGGTTGGTGGAGCAACAGAGTCAAGAGCAGAAGTGAGGGATGCATTGTATGGAAGTGGCTTGTTCAGGGCATGAGAGAGAGAGAATAGGAGAGAGAAATGAGTCAAACAGGGAGGAAAGGAATGTGGTGTCAATAGCATCAATGTTACGCTTAGTGATGGTAGCCTTGGGAGGTAGAGATGGGGAAGTCGAGAGAGATAGGTTAAAGGAGAGCAGGTGGTGGTCAGAGAGGGGAAATGGGGAATTGGAAAAATCAGAAATATCACAGCGGTGAGTGAAGACCAGATCCAGTGAGCTCCCATTCACATGGGAGGGTGAGGAGGTCCACTGGGAGAGACCAAGTGAAGAGGTGAGGTTAAGGAGTTTAGAGGCAGGGGATTGTGAGGGGATGTCAATAGGGATGTTGAAATCGCCTAGGATAATGGAGGGAATGTCAGAAGAGAGGAAGCGAGGAAACCAGGAAGCAAAGTTGTCGATGAATTTGGAAGCAGCGCCAGGGGGGGCGGTAAATGACAGCTACTCTAAGATATCACTGACCCCTTTATATCCTACACTACATCACTGACCCCTCTCTACCCTACACTACATCACTGACCCCTCTCCACCCTACACTGCATCACTGACCCCTCTCTACCCTACACTACATCACACTATACCCTACACCAGAGGTTCCCAAACGTGGTCCTTAAGGCACCCCAACGGTCCAGGTTTTAAAAATATCCATGCTTAGCCACAAGTGACTTAATTAGCACCTCAGTCAATTTGATTTAACCATCTGTGCTGAGCAAAGGATATACCTAAATCCTGGACTGTTGGGATGCCTTGAGGACCGCGTTTGGGATCCTCTGCCCTACACTATAACACTGACTCCTTTCTACATCACTAACCCCTGTATATCCTACACTACATCACTAACCCCTCTATACCCTACACTACATCACTGACCTCACTATACCCTACACTACATCACTAACCCCTATATACCCTACACTACATCACTAACCCCTCTATACCCTACACTACATCACTGACCCCTGTATACCCTACACTACATCACTGACCCCTGTATACCCTACGCTACATCCCTGACCCCTCTCTACCCTACACTACATCACTGACCCCTCTCTACATCACTGACTCCTCTCTACCATACACTACATCACTGACCCCTGTATACCCTGCACTACATCACTGATCCCGCTATGCCCTACACTACATCACTGACCCCTCTATGCCCTACACTACATCACTGATCCATCTCTACCTTACACTACATCACTGACCCCTCTCTACCTTACACTACATCACTGACCCATGTATACCCTACACTACATCACTGATCCATCTCTATCTTACACTGCATCACTGACCCCTCTCTACCCTACACTACATCACTGACCCCTCTCTACCCTACACTACATCACTGACCCCTGTATACCCTGCACTACATCACTGATCCCTCTATGCCCTATACTACATTACTGACCACTCTATACCCTACACTACATCCCTGACCTCTCTATACCCTAAGCTACATTCCTGACTCTTCAATACCCTACTCTACATCCTTTACCCCTCTATACCCTACACAACATCCCTGACTCCTTTTTACCCTACACTACATCACTGACAGCTCTATACCCTACAATACATAACTGAACCCGCTATACCCTAAACTACATCATTGACCCCTCTATACCCTACACTACATCCCTGACCCCTCTATAACCTACACTATATAACTGACCCCTCTATACCCTACGCTACATCACTGACACCTCTAGTCTCTACCCTACACTACACTGATCCCTCTCTACTCTACACTACATCACTGACCCCTCTATGCCCTACACTACATCACTGATCCATCTCTACCTTACACTACATCACTGACCCCTCTCTACCCTATACTACATCACTGACCCATGTATACCCTACACTACATCACTGATCCATCTCTATCTTACACTGCATCACTGACCCCTCTCTACCCTACACTACATCACTGACCCCTCTCTACCCTACGCTACATCACTGACCCCTGTATACCCTGCACTACATCACTGATCCCTCAATGCCCTATACTACATCCCTGACCTCTCTATACCCTGAGCTACATCCCTGACTCTTCAATACCCTACTCTATATCCCTGACCCCTCTATACCCTACACAACATCCCTGACTCCTCTATACCCTACACTACATCACTGACTCCTCTATACCCTACATTACATAACTGACCCCGCTATACCCTAAACTACATCATTGACCCCTCTATACCCTACACTACATCCCTGACCCCTCTATAACCTACACTATATAACTGACCCCTTTATACCCTACGCTACATCACTGACACCTCTCTACCCTACACTACACTGATCCCGCTCTACTCTACACTACATCACTGACCCCTCTATACCCTACACTACATCACTGATCCATCTCTACCTTACACTACATCACTGACCCCTCTCTACCCTACACTACATCACTGACCTATCTATACCCTACACAACATCACTGATCCCTCTACCCTACACTACATCACTGACCCCTCTCTACCCTACGCTACATCACTGACCCCTGTATTCCCTATACTACATCCCTGACCTCTCTATACCCTAAGCTACATTCCTGACTCTTCAATACCCTACTCTATATCACTGACCCCTCTATACCCTACACAACATCCCTGACTCCTCTATACCCTACACTACATCACTGACCCCTCTATACCCTACATTACATCACTGACCCCACTATACCCTAAACTACATCACTGACCCCTCTATACCCTACACTACATCCCTGACCCCTCTATAACCTACACTATATAACTGACCCCTCTATACCCTACGCTACATCACTGACACCTCTCTACCCTACCCTATACTACACTGATCCCGCTCTGCTCTACACAACATCACTGACCCCTCTATACCCTACACTACGTCACTGATCCATCTCTACCTTACACTACATCACTGACCCCTCTCTACCCTACACTACATCACTGACCCATGTATACCCTACACTACATCACTGATCCATCTCTACCTGACCCCTCTCTACCCTACACTACATCACTGACCCCTCTCTACCCTACGCTACATCACTGACCCCTCTCTACATCACTGACTCCTCTAGACCCTACACTACATCATTGACCCCTCTATACCCTGCATTACATTACTGACCCCTATCGATCTATTAATCTATACCCTGAAACGCCATTCACCTCTTCTGATCCAGCAGTATCGGGTCTATACTGTGCTACTACAGACAGTGTTGTGTTCTGGCCTCATGGCTGCATTGAGAGAGAACTCCCAAGCTCCTAAGGGCACTTGGTGGAAAAAGCGCTGACTTCCAGCTGGAGGATATAAAGTGCGAGGGGCTTGCGCTTGATTTGATTTTTGTTTTCTTCTTAAATTGCTCAAGATCCTGCCACGTCCTCTGTATGTCATCGTTCCTGTATCGTCCAACTGACATAAAAGAAATGTATTTTCTGTACTGCAAACCATTCCTTCAAGGCTGAGAATGGTGTCGGAGTAATAACTGCGTTCTGTATAACCGCTAATCTAGCGCCAAACATTGAGGGCCAGTCTAGAACTGTCTCTTCTCAGTGGTGAAATTTATAAATGAGGGATTACAGCCTTTGGAACCCGATGGGATATTTGGGAGATATCTGCCTGAAGTACGGAGATCTCAGATTTAACCGTGTCCCGTGTCTTTTGTTCCAGATCCAGGAAGTCTCTTTTGGTAGGCAGATTTTTTTTTTTTAGTAGAAAGAGATCGCAGATAGGTTAAAACATCAGCCATAGAGGCCTCACGTTCCTGGTCAAGCGGCTCCCGCCATCTTTTTGGTGTCGTCAGGAGAGCCAGAAACCGAGGATGATGAATGAGTGTCCTCACTCTCTGTGTCCGGTTGAAGATAGCGAAACAGATTAGCTTGTAAAGACTTGTCACCGGTTTTCTTAGCCGCAGAAGATTGCGCTCCTCTCTTAGTTTTCCCCATCTGCAGACGTTTTACATAATAATATACAGTGAAACAGAGGAAAGTCACAGTAGTGGATCATCAGCATTCCATATCCAACTTGTAAAGTTCCCGCTGCGTTAAGAGTGTCCCAGGCTATGACATCAGCCACCAAGCCCCATGGTATGCGGGTGGTTCAGGGGTCATGGCATAGATCAAGAGCAAAATTCAAGGCATTAATGCTGCAGAGGTGAGATCTGGGTTGACTGTGAGGCAATTATGTATTTATTAATCAGAGAATGCACACCGACATCAGGCACCATTGGGGGCAGCTAAAGGAAAATGCAGCTAAGATCCTGAAGCAGCAGTAAATGTGTAGGTAAGGTGCTGAGGTGAAGGCAGGACAAGTAGGGCTGCTGTGAGGGATCACTGCCTCTATAGTGCACAGGGAACAGGAAAATGTCCCGTATAGATGCAGCGCAGATCAAACAATTATGTTGGCTAGATCCGTCAAGAATATCACATTATATGTACCTTAGTGCTGACTGTCAGGGACGTTTCTTGGGGCAGGCGAGCAGTGCAACCGCACTGGGCGCCCGCCGCGGCACTAACTGTGGCTCCCTGCTTCCACCTCCTATTTCTCCCCGAGTAACCCGCTCGGGGAGGCGGAGTTCCACGGAATGACGCGGTTGCGTCGTTACGTCACGACGCAACCCCGTCACTCCACGAAACTCCCCCCCCGAGCGGAGTACAGAGGGGGATCCAAGTTAGGAAGAGGGAAAGGCCGGCGCGAGGAGCGACTGGTGAGGCGGGACGAAGAGCGGTAATCACCTCTGTAAGTATTCTCTCTCTCTCTCAATGTGTAAAATAGGGACACCTGCCGTAATGTGTGAAATGGGGACTCTTGCCTGCCGTAGTGTGGGGATTTAATGTATCAAGGGCATTGCGGTGTGTGGCATAATATGGTGCAGGGGGCATTACTGTGTGGGGCTTAATATGGTAGATTTTTTTTTCCTGTGGTGGTCGTGATCTGTTGGAGCAGGGTCAAAAACTGGATTGTGAGGTAGTCTTTTCAGACGAGGCCATGCCCATTTAAATGAGACCACACCCATTTAGATGAGGCAACGCCCCTTGCCGGGTGCGCGCGCAAGGTTTTTTTTTATCTAGGTGTGTGTGTGTGGGGGGGGGGCACATTTTTTTATGTCATGGGGGGGCGCATTTTTAAATCTCGCACTGGGAGCCAAATTGGCTAGAAACAGCCCTGCTGACTGTGTCCCCCACTCCTTACCAGCACAAGCAGAGATGTGGTATGAAATCCTGGACAGTGAGATTAAAATGGCCGCCATGCAGGGAACTCAGGCTGGGAGAGTGCACCAGATCTGCAGCCGTGTCTGTGGGCCGGCAAAGAAACTCCTCTACAGATGTCCAGGTGCCACTGGAGGTGAGCTGTAGGGTCCGTGCAGGCAGAGGGGAGGTGCGCACGGCCCAATCGCGCAGCTCCCGCGGCTCCGCTCGTCCGCGAGTCCCGCCGTGGAGCCCGAATCCCGGGCAGGATGTGAAATCGAGGTCCCGGTTTCCCCAGCAGGAAAGGCCACAACCTGCAGAGACCCGCAACTCGGTCTCCTGGCTCCGCGGCTCGTCTCCTTCGGGTCTACGGGGAACAGTTAGGAAAGGGGAGCAGAGGCAGGGAGGTTATGGGCAGGAGTAAGTGGAGGAAAGTATGTTTAAAGCTTTGTATAAACCGGAGCTCTGTGGAAGTGCTGCTTCTCCCGTTCCCTGTCAGGCCACCGGGATTACAGCCTTATGGCCCATACACACTGGGCGATTTTGAGCTACTTTGAGCTCAAACTCGTCCTGTGTGTACGGGCTAGCGGTGAGCGCTGGTGCGCGCTCCCGCATCATCGCTAGCCACCGCCGTCCGTCGGGCTGTTTGTACAGCTGAGTGAAGCACTTTCCACAGACTCCTACTGTGGAAAGTGCTTCACCTCACCATGGACATGGCTGGCACAGGGAAAATAGCTCAGAGGGTATGCACCAGTGGCGTCACAAGGGGGGTGCGGAGGGTGCAGCCGCAACCGGGTGTCACCCGCCTAGGGGTGTCACCAAAATGCCGGCTCCTGCTCAGTGACGGGATCCGAGTGGCGCACTGTTACATTATGTGCAGCACTAGGCTCCTGTCACTATGTAGGAGTCGCCACTGCCAAATGTGCACCCTGCGGGAGGCAGACCGCACCTCCCGAACCTCCCAAGTGACGGAAAACAGGGTCGGAACGTGAAGCCCCGCCTCTCCGCGAAACCACGACCACTTCCGGAAGCCACGCCCCCTTTCCCCCACCCGGCACCGTACCGAGTGTTCACAAGGTAAGTGACGCCCCTGGTGTGCACTGAGCTATTTTCCTGCCAGCGATGTTCACGATCATCGCTGTGCACACACGCTGGGCAAAAACTCCCAGCGTATGCACCTTTACACCGGAGTACCCGGAGGAAACCCACACAAGTACGGGGAGAATATACAAACTCCACACAAAGTCCTGTGTCATGTAAAAAGCTGTCTTCCTAACTGAAGGGGGTCTCTGAAGCCTCATTTTGTTGTAAGGGAAACATGGGATACAGGGTGTCAGTCCGAGTTGGTCGCTAGCTGCATTGGTTCGCAGCGCAGCGATCCAGCTAAAAAATTACAGTTCTACTCATGCATATGCGGCGCAATGCGCACGCGCAACGTACGGGCACAATGAACGATGTCGTTTTGCAAAGGATCTAGCGATGCATTTCAGTCGCACTGGTGGCCGCAGAGTAATTGATATGAAGTGGGCGTTTCTGGGTGGCAACTGACTGTTTTCAGGGAGTGTGCGGAAAAACGCAGGCGTGCCAGGAAAAACGCAGGCGTGGCTGGGCGAACGCTGGGTGGGTGTGTAACGTCAAATCCGGAACTGAACAGTCTGAAGTGATCGCAAGCGCTGAGTAGGTTTTGAGCTACTCTGAAACTACACAAACATTTTTGGTAGCCGCTCTGCGATACAACTGTTCGCACTTCTGCTAAGCTAAAATACACTCCCAGTGGGCGGCGGCATAGCGTTTGCACGGCTGCTAAAAACTGCTAGCGAGCGAACAACTCGGAATGACCACCATAGTTAACATTTCAATAACCTTCAACTTTTACTATTCTCATCCTTTGTGCATGTAATAGGCTGTCAGGACCCAAAGAAAAGACACTTTAATGACGTTTGTTTTTGTCACTTAGGGGCTGGTAGTACAAGAACTGAAGAGATGAAGATGATCCGGTGTCATACTCTAGAACACGATGCTGTTGCTGGATGTATAAGATCAGACCTGATCGCTAGACTGTGTTTTCGTACAGCCTGCGATCAGGTGTAAACTGCGCATGTGTATGCACCGCGATGCGCAGGCGCATCGCATGGGTACAAAGTGGATCGCCGCTCAGCGATGGGTTTGTGCGAAGGATCCATTCACACGGGCGTTCGCAAGGTGATTGACAGGAAGAGGGCGTTTGTGGGTGGCAACTGACCGTTTCCAGGGAGTGGTTGGAAAAACGCAGGTGTGTCCAAGCGTTTGCAGGGCGGGTGTCTGACGTCATTTCCGGTCCCGGACAGGCTGAAGTGATCGCAGCGGCTGAGTAAGTCCTGGGCTACTCAGAGACTGCACAAGATCTGTTTGTACAGCTCTGTTACACATGCGATCGCACACTTGCAAAGCGAAAATACACTCCCCTATGGGCGGCGACTATGTGAACGCAGGACTGCAAAAATCCCCTAGCGAGCGATCAGGTCTGAATTAGCCCCAGAGATGGCCCAATATTGGGCTCGCACGGCCGATTTAGAGCAAGATGCTGTTACTATAACTTCTGCGGAAGTCCAGGGACCGGAGCGCATCGCAAAGCTTTTATCAAGAGAGCTGTCCTTTGCGCTAGTAGTCGCATATGTTAGTACACACGAAATTAGTATCAATGTGACGTGTGGCAGGATGTACACCGCAAGGTTAGTACATCCCTCCCAGGGTCTGGTTTAAATAAGGTGCTTCCAGCCTCTATTGGTAGCAGTGGACATGTGAGCGCAGCTGCCAAGATCCGATTGGACTGGAGTGTTCACCTGGCCAAATCCAGTATGGATGCGCCCATGCAGTCCTGTACCGTGCAGTGATACGGGCTGCAGTGCCAGGCTCCCTGCTAGCCAGAGACAAGGGTCGCAGGGCAGTGATATGGTGCCTCCCCCGGAACCCATGCTCTTTGTGCGAGGGCATCACTCGCCACCCCTAGTTATGACATACGTGCCCGTGTATGTACACAGCGATTGTACACTGCGGATCACATCCATCATTGCCCTGTATCATCATACTGTCATATCTCCCAACGCTGAGCCCGCAGCCCTGGTGAAATCACAGTAACATTCCCAGTTACCCGCGGTCACATCTGTGAGTAGACAGCATCTGCCACAGGTCTCGGTGATGCTGGATGCATCCACAGAGCGTTGCATGTTCAGATGTAAAAAGCTAGAATCAATGACCCCTACAGGGCTGACCTGGGGGGGGGCAGGTAAGTCGAGCTGTGGCCTGTGAAGCTGCCTGTCCCGGCCGGGGGATGGGGGCACTTTTCCACCAGCGTTCTCCTCATCCCAGGACCTCTGCTGACTCAGAACTGACCGAATGATATAAGGGATGTAAAATGACCTCATATTACACTGTCTCTACTAATGAACTCAGGGTGTGGCGGCTACCAGCTTGCGGGGAGGCTTGCTGGGACTTGTAGTTCTACGACAAAATCAATATTCTTTTTTTTACACAAACAAAGGCTATCAGCCCCCCATCCACCGCCCAGGGATGGGGTGGACAGCCTCAGGCTTCACCCCTGGTCCTTTGGTGCCTGGAGGGGGGGAGCCCTTGATTTAAGGGGTCCCCACTCCTCCAGGGAACCCCAACCAGGGTTGACTAGTTGGGGGGTAATGCCACGGCCGTAGAAAGTAAAAAGTGTCCCCCAGCTGTGGCATTATCTCTCTGGCTAGTGGAGCCCGATGCTGGTTTTAAAAATACGGGGGACCCCTACATCTTTTGTCTCCCGTATTTTTGGAACTAGGACCAGACGCAGAGCCCGGTTCAGGTTGGCTAAATACGGTGAACCCCTGTTCATTTTCCCCCCGGTATTTAATCAACCAGGACTGCCTTAAAGAGCCCGAGGCTGGTTATACATAGGAGGGGGGATCCCACGCAATTTTTTTAAACATTTTTAACCCATTCAGCCCTTTTTCCACAGATAAGCATGCACGGATCTCACTGATCCATGCATGACTATCTGAACACACCACCAAAAAGCAGGTCTATTTTAAAACTGCTTTTTTTTAACGAAGTCTATACTTTCCCGGCAGTGTTTGGCTATTGTCGTCAGTGATTGAGAATACAAATTCTTAGTAAATTACCGAGTTGTATCAAATAACAGGCGCGTTTGACCAATGGTCTATTCATTCGTATTTGTGACCTCTGCCGGGAAAAAAAA
Source organism: Pseudophryne corroboree (assembly GCF_028390025.1). Lineage (NCBI taxonomy): Eukaryota > Metazoa > Chordata > Amphibia > Anura > Myobatrachidae > Pseudophryne > Pseudophryne corroboree. Next base: position 909,875,877 of record NC_086447.1, read on the forward strand.
TACGAATAGCCCCAACACTGACGAGATTGGTGTTTAGTAAATTCCCGAGATGACACTTAGAAAGAAAAAAAAACTCGGACAAAATCGGGACCTTAGTAAATATACCCCTATGTTGTAGAGATGAGCGGGTTCGGTTCCTCGGAATCCGAACCCGCTCGAACTTCAGCTTTTTTCTCACGGGTCCGAGCGACTCGGATCCTCCCGCCTTGCTCAATTAACCCGAGCGCGCCCGAACGTCATCATCCCGCTGTCGGATTCTCGCGAGACTCGGATTCTATATAAGGAGCCACGCGTCGCCGCCATTTTCACACGTGCATTGAGATTGATAGGGAGAGGACGTGGCTGGCGTCCTCTCCGTTTATAGAGAAGAGACTAGAGTAGAGAGAGACACAGTATTTAGTAATTTTGGGGAGCATTTTTAGGAGTACTACTACTTGCTGAAGTGTAGTGTGACTGTATATGTATATCTGACTTGTGGGGGAGACAGTGGGGAGCAGTTAGAGTCTGAGAGCAGGAGTACATATTTTAACGTACAGTGCACACTTTTGCTGCCAGAGTGCCAGCCACACTGCCATTGTGACCACACTGACCACCAGTATATTGTGATTGTCTGCTTAGGAGTACTACTTGCAAGTTGCTGATAGTGTGACCAGTGACCTGACCACCAGTTTAATTAATCACCACCAGTTTAATATATATATAATTGTATATATATATAATTGTATACCACCTACCCGTGTTATTTTTTTTTTCTTTCTTCTTGATACATACTATAGTAGCTTACTGTAGCAGTCTGCGGTGCTGAGCTGACAGTGTCCATCAGGTCCGTCATCAGTCATTACATAATAAATATATATACCTGTCCGGCTGCAGTACTAGTGTAGTGATATTATATATATATATATTAATTTCATCTCATTATCATCCAGTCTATATTAGCAGCAGACACAGTACGGTAGTCCACGGCTGTAGCTACCTCTGTGTCGGCAGTCGCTCGTCCATCCATAATTGTATACCACCTACCCATGGTTTTTTTTTTTTCTTTCTTCTTGATACATACTACTATAGTAGCTTACTGTAGCAGTCTGCGGTGCTGAGCTGACAGTGTCCAGCAGGTCCGTCATTACATAATAAATATATATACCTGTCCGGCTGCAGTACTAGTGATATTATATATATATATATATTAATTTCATCTCATTATCATCCAGTCTATATTAGCAGCAGACACAGTACGGTAGTCCACGGCTGTAGCTACCTCTGTGTCGGCAGTCGCTCGTCCATCCATAATTGTATACCACCTACCCGTGGTTTTTTTTTTTTTTTTTCTTGATACATACTACTATAGTAGCTTACTGTAGCAGTCTGTGGTGCTGAGCTGACAGTGTCCAGCAGGTCCGTCATTACATAATAAATATATATACCTGTCCGGCTGCAGTACTAGTGATATTATATATATATATATATATTAATTTCATCTCATTATCATCCAGTCTATATTAGCAGCAGACACAGTACGGTAGTCCACGGCTGTAGCTACCTCTGTGTCGGCAGTCGCTCGTCCATCCATAATTGTATACCACCTACCCGTGGTTTTTTTTTTCTTTCTTCTTGATACATACTACTATAGTAGCTTACTGTAGCAGTCTGCGGTGCTGAGCTGACAGTGTCCAGCAGGTCCGTCATTACATAATAAATATATATACCTGTCCGGCTGCAGTACTAGTGATATTATATATATATATATATTAATTTCATCTCATTATCATCCAGTCTATATTAGCAGCAGACACAGTACGGTAGTCCACGGCTGTAGCTACCTCTGTGTCGGCAGTCGCTCGTCCATCCATAATTGTATACCACCTACCCGTGGTTTTTTTTTTCTTTCTTCTTGATACATACTACTATAGTAGCTTACTGTAGCAGTCTGCGGTGCTGAGCTGACAGTGTCCAGCAGGTCCGTCATTACATAATAAATATATATACCTGTCCGGCTGCAGTACTAGTGATATTATATATATATATATTAATTTCATCTCATTATCATCCAGTCTATATTAGCAGCAGACACAGTACGGTAGTCCACGGCTGTAGCTACCTCTGTGTCGGCAGTCGCTCGTCCATCCATAATTGTATACCACCTACCCATGTTTTTTTTTTTCTTTCTTCTTGATACATACTACTATAGTAGCTTACTGTAGCAGTCTGCGGTGCTGAGCTGACAGTGCCCAGCAGGTCCGTCATTACATAATAAATATATATACCTGTCCGGCTGCAGTACTAGTGATATTATATATATATATATTAATTTCATCTCATTATCATCCAGTCTATATTAGCAGCAGACACAGTACGGTAGTCCACGGCTGTAGCTACCTCTGTGTCGGCAGTCGCTCGTCCATCCATAATTGTATACCACCTACCCGTGGTTTTTTTTTTTCTTTCTTCTTGATACATACTACTATATTTGCTTACTTTAGCAGTCTGCGGTGCTGAGCTGACAGTGTCCAGCAGGTCCGTCATTACATAATAAATATATATACCTGTCCGGCTGCAGTACTAGTGATATTATATATATATATATTAATTTCATCTCATTATCATCCAGTCTATATTAGCAGCAGACACAGTACGGTAGTCCACGGCTGTAGCTACCTCTGTGTCGGCAGTCGCTCGTCCATCCATAATTGTATACCACCTACCCGTGGTTTTTTTTTTTTGCTTTCTTCTTGATACATACTACTATAGTAGCTTACTGTAGCAGTCTGCGGTGCTGAGCTGACAGTGTCCAGCAGGTCCGTCATTACATAATAAATATATATACCTGTCCGGCTGCAGTACTAGTGATATTATATATATATATATATATTAATTTCATCTCATTATCATCCAGTCTATATTAGCAGCAGACACAGTACGGTAGTCCACGGCTGTAGCTACCTCTGTGTCGGCAGTCGCTCGTCCATCCATAATTGTATACCACCTACCCATGGTTTTTTTTTTCTTTCTTCTTGATACATACTACTATAGTAGCTTACTGTAGCAGTCTGCGGTGCTGAGCTGACAGTGTCCAGCAGGTCCGTCATCAGTCATTACATAATAAATATATATACCTGTCCGGCTGCAGTACTAGTGATATTATATATATATATAATAATTTCATCTCATTATCATCCAGTCTATATTAGCAGCAGACACAGTACGGTAGTCCACGGCTGTAGCTACCTCTGTGTCGGCAGTCGCTCGTCCATCCATAATTGTATACTAGTATCCATCCATCTCCATTGTTTACCTGAGGTGCCTTTTAGTTGTGCCTATTAAAATATGGAGAACAAAAATGTTGAGGTTCCAAAAATAGGGAAAGATCAAGATCCACTTCCACCTCGTGCTGAAGCTGCTGCCACTAGTCATGGCCGAGACGATGAAATGCCATCAACGTCGTCTGCCAAGGCCGATGCCCACCAAATATCAGTAAAAAAAGGACTCCAAAATCTAAAATAAAATTGTCGGAGGAGAAGCGTAAACTTGCCAATATGCCATTTACCACACGGAGTGGCAAGGAACGGCTGAGGCCCTGGCCTATGTTCATGGCTAGTGGTTCAGCTTCACATGAGGATGGAAGCACTCAGCCTCTCGCTAGAAAAATGAAAAGACTCTAGCTGGCAAAAGCACCGCAAAGAACTGTGCGTTCTTCGAAATCCCAAATCCACAAGGAGAGTCCAATTGTGTCGGTTGCGATGCCTGACCTTCCCAACACTGGACGTGAAGAGCATGCGCCTTCCACCATTTGCACGCCCCCTGCAAGTGCTGGAAGGAGCACCCGCAGTCCAGTTCCTGATAGTCAGATTGAAGATGTCAGTGTTGAAGTACACCAGGATGAGGAGGATATGGGTGTTGCTGGCGCTGGGGAGGAAATTGACAAGGAGGATTCTGATGGTGAGGTGGTTTGTTTAAGTCAGGCACCCGGGGAGACACCTGTTGTCCGTGGGAGGAATATGGCCGTTGACATGCCTGGTGAAAATACCAAAAAAATCAGCTCTTCGGTGTGGAAGTATTTCAACAGAAATGCGGACAACATTTGTCAAGCCGTGTGTTGCCTTTGTCAAGCTGTAATAAGTAGGGGTAAGGACGTTAACCACCTCGGAACATCATCCCTTATACGTCACCTGCAGCGCATTCATAATAAGTCAGTGACAAGTTCAAAAACTTTGGGCGACAGCGGAAGCAGTCCACTGACCAGTAAATCCCTTCCTCTTGTAACCAAGCTCACGCAAACCACCCCACCAACTCCCTCAGTGTCAATTTCCTCCTTCCCCAGGAATGCCAATAGTCCTGCAGGCCATGTCACTGGCAATTCTGACGAGTCCTCTCCTGCCTGGGATTCCTCCGATGCATCCTTGCGTGTAACGCCTACTGCTGCTGGCGCTGCTGTTGTTGCTGCTGGGAGTCGATGGTCATCCCAGAGGGGAAGTCGTAAGCCCACTTTTACTACTTCCACCAAGCAATTGACTGTCCAACAGTCCTTTGCGAGGAAGATGAAATATCACAGCAGTCATCCTGTTGCAAAGCGGATAACTGAGGCCTTGACAACTATGTTGGTGTTAGACGTGCGTCCGGTATCCGCCGTTAGTTCACAGGGAACTAGACAATTTCTTGAGGTAGTGTGCCCCCGTTACCAAATACCATCTAGGTTCCACTTCTCTAGGCAGGCGATACCGAGAATGTACACGGACGTCAGAAAAAGACTCACCAGTGTCCTAAAAAATGCAGTTGTACCCAATGTCCACTTAACCACGGACATGTGGACAAGTGGAGCAGGGCAGGGTCAGGACTATATGACTGTGACAGCCCACTGGGTAGATGTATGGACTCCCGCCGCAAGAACAGCAGCGGCGGCACCAGTAGCAGCATCTCGCAAACGCCAACTCTTTCCTAGGCAGGCTACGCTTTGTATCACCGGTTTCCAGAATACGCACACAGCTGAAAACCTCTTACGGCAACTGAGGAAGATCATCGCGGAATGGCTTACCCCAATTGGACTCTCCTGTGGATTAGTGGCATCGGACAACGCCAGCAATATTGTGTGTGCATTAAATATGGGCAAATTCCAGCACGTCCCATGTTTTGCACATACCTTGAATTTGGTGGTGCAGAATTTTTTTAAAAACGACAGGGGCGTGCAAGAGATGCTGTCGGTGGCCAGAAGAATTGCGGGACACTTTCGGCGTACAGGCACCACGTACAGAAGACTGGAGCACCACCAAAAACGCCTGAACCTGCCCTGCCATCATCTGAAGCAAGAAGTGGTAACGAGGTGGAATTCAACCCTATATATGCTTCAGAGGTTGGAGGAGCAGCAAAAGGCCATTCAAGCCTATACAATTGAGCACGATATAGGAGGTGGAATGTACCTGTCTCAAGCGCAGTGGAGAATGATTTCAACGTTGTGCAAGGTTCTGCAACCTTTTGAACTTGCCACACGTGAAGTCAGTTCAGACACTGCCAGCCTGAGTCAGGTCATTCCCCTCATCAGGCTTTTGCAGAAGAAGCTGGAGGCATTGAGGGAGGAGCTAAAAGGGAGCGATTCCGCTAGGCATGTGGGACTTGTGGATGGAGCCCTTAATTCGCTTAACAAGGATTCACGGGTGGTCAATCTGTTGAAATCAGAGCACTACATTTTGGCCACCGTGCTCGATCCTAGATTTAAAACCTACCTTGGATCTCTCTTTCCGGCACACACAAGTCTGCTGGGGTTCAAAGACCTGCTGGTGACAAAATTGTCAAGTCAAGCGGAACGCGACCTGTCAACATCTCCTCCTTCACATTCTCCCGCAACTGGGGGTGCGAGGAAAAGGCTCAGAATTCCGAGCCCACCCGCTGGCGGTGATGCAGGGCAGTCTGGAGCGACTGCTGATGCTGACATCTGGTCCGGACTGAAGGACCTGACAACGATTACGGACATGTCGTCTACTGTCACTGCATATGATTCTCTCACCATTGAAAGAATGGTGGAGGATTATATGAGTGACCGCATCCAAGTAGGCACGTCAGACAGTCCGTACTTATACTGGCAGGAAAAAGAGGCAATTTGGAGGCCCTTGCACAAACTGGCTTTATTCTACCTAAGTTGCCCTCCCACAAGTGTGTACTCCGAAAGAGTGTTTAGTGCCGCCGCTCACCTTGTCAGCAATCGGCGTACGAGGTTACTTCCAGAAAATGTGGAGAAGATGATGTTCATTAAAATGAATTATAATCAATTCCTCCGTGGAGACATTGACCAGCAGCAATTGCCTCCACAAAGTACACAGGGAGCTGAGATGGTGGATTCCAGTGGGGACGAATTGATAATCTGTGAGGAGCGGGATGTACACGGTGATATATCGGAGGATGATGATGAGGTGGACATCTTGCCTCTGTAGAGCCAGTTTGTGCAAGGAGAGATTAATTGCTTCTTTTTCGGTGGGGGTCCAAACCAACCGGTCATTTCAGTCACAGTCATGTGGCAGACCCTGTCACTGAAATGATGGGTTGGTTAAAGTGTGCATGTCCTGTTTATACAACATAAGGGTGGGTGGGAGGGCCCAAGGACAATTCCATCTTGCACCTCTTTTTTCTTTCATTTTTATTTGCGTCATGTGCTGTTTGGGGAGTGTTTTTTGGAAGGGCCATCCTGCGTGACACTGCAGTGCCACTCCTAGATGGGCCAGGTGTTTGTGTCGGCCACTAGGGTCGCTTAGCTTATTCACACAGCTACCTCATTGCGCCTCTTTTTTTCTTCTTTGCGTCATGTGCTGTTTGGGGAGTGTTTTTTGGAAGGGCCATCCTGCGTGACACTGCAGTGCCACTCCTAGATGGGCCAGGTGTTTGTGTCGGCCACTAGGGTCGCTTAGCTTACTCACACAGCTACCTCATTGCGCCTCTTTTTTTCTTCTTTGCGTCATGTGCTGTTTGGGGAGTGTTTTTTGGAAGGGCCATCCTGCGTGACCCTGCAGTGCCACTCCTAGATGGGCCAGGTGTTTGTGTCGGCCACTAGGGTCGCTTAGCTTACTCACACAGCTACCTCATTGCGCCTCTTTTTTTCTTCTTTGCGTCATGTGCTGTTTGGGGAGTGTTTTTTGAAAGGGCCATCCTGCGTGACACTGCAGTGCCACTCGTAGATGGGCCAGGTGTTTGTGTCGGCCACTAGGGTCGCTTAGCTTACTCACACAGCTACCTCATTGCGCCTCTTTTTTTCTTCTTTGCGTCATGTGCTGTTTGGGGAGTGTTTTTTGGAAGGGCCATCCTGCGTGACACTGCAGTGCCACTCCTAGATGGGCCAGGTGTTTGTGTCGGCCACTAGGGTCGCTTAGCTTACTCACACAGCTACCTCATTGCGCCTCTTTTTTTCTTCTTTGCGTCATGTGCTGTTTGGGGAGTGTTTTTTGGAAGGGCCATCCTGCGTGACACTGCAGTGCCACTCCTAGATGGGCCAGGTGTTTGTGTCGGCCACTAGGGTCGCTTAGCTTACTCACACAGCTACCTCATTGCGCCTCTTTTTTTCTTCTTTGCGTCATGTGCTGTTTGGGGAGTGTTTTTTGGAAGGGCCATCCTGCGTGACACTGCAGTGCCACTCCTAGATGGGCCAGGTGTTTGTGTCGGCCACTAGGGTCGCTTAGCTTACTCACACAGCTACCTCATTGCGCCTCTTTTTTTCTTCTTTGCGTCATGTGCTGTTTGGGGAGTGTTTTTTGGAAGGGCCATCCTGCGTGACACTGCAGTGCCACTCCTAGATGGGCCAGGTGTTTGTGTCGGCCACTAGGGTCGCTTAGCTTACTCACACAGCTACCTCATTGCGCCTCTTTTTTTCTTCTTTGCGTCATGTGCTGTTTGGGGAGTGTTTTTTGGAAGGGCCATCCTGCCTGACACTGCAGTGCCACTCCTAGATGGGCCAGGTGTTTGTGTCGGCCACAAGGGTCGCTTAGCTTACTCACACAGCTACCTCATTGCGCCTCTTTTTTTCTTCTTTGCGTCATGTGCTGTTTGGGGAGTGTTTTTTGGAAGGGCCATCCTGCGTGACACTGCAGTGCCACTCCTAGATGGGCCAGGTGTTTGTGTCGGCCACTAGGGTCGCTTAGCTTACTCACACAGCTACCTCATTGCGCCTCTTTTTTTCTTCTTTGCGTCATGTGCTGTTTGGGGAGTGTTTTTTGGAAGGGCCATCCTGCGTGACACTGCAGTGCCACTCCTAGATGGGCCAGGTGTTTGTGTCGGCCACTAGGGTCGCTTAGCTTACTCACACAGCTACCTCATTGCGCCTCTTTTTTTCTTTGCGTCATGTGCTGTTTGGGGAGTGTTTTTTGGAAGGGCCATCCTGCGTGACACTGCAGTGCCACTCCAAGATGTGAGAAAATAGGAATATAGATCCTCCGGTAGGTGCGCACTCACAAAGCAGCTCGGTTAAATACAATGGTGACTATGAGGTAACTCCCTAAAGAAAACCTCCACCCTATTAGATAGGATCAAATGCAAAGAAAAAAGGTACCAGTACATGAAACCGGGCGCATAGCATGGGGAACTTCTTGAAGTCAGGAGTATGCTGAACTCTATGGTCCAATCCTATAAGGTTTTGAATTTTTGTCCCCAAATCAGAAAAACATAGAGAAGTGCATATAGGGGGTAATTCCAAGTTGATCGCAGCAGGATTTTTGATAGCAATTGGGCAAAACCATGTGCACTGCAGGGGAGGCAGATATAACATGTGCAGAAAGAGTTAGATTTGGGTGGGTTATTTTAATTCTGTGCAGGGTAAATACTGGCTGCTTTATTTTTACACTGCAAATTAGATTGCAGATTGAACACACCCCACCCAAATCTAACTCTCTCTGCACATGTTAAATCTGCCTCCCTTGCAGTGCACATGGTTTTGCCCAATTGCTAACAAAAATCCTGCTGCGATCAACTTGGAATTACCCCCATAGTGAAGCACAGCTTAGGCAATATGAGATAATCATAAACTAAGCAAACATTTATTCTGGTACAATTGTTTAAATATAGCAGCTTTTGATTAAAAACATGAATATATTCAAGATAGCAGCAGCTGATAAAACGTCACATGTGGAGAATATGTGAATACAGGGTGTCCAATGCATGTAATTACCGGAGGAAGGTTCTTATAAGCGTGTGGATACAAATCTCCTGTGGCAACCGCAGCGCCTTCTCCCCCTCTCGTCCGGCAAACAGTCAAGGTTCCCCCTGTAGTCCTGGAATGGATATAGCCATTCCAGGACTACAGGGGGAACCTTGACTGTTTGCTTAGTTTATGATTATCTAATAAACCCTAAGCTGTGCTTCACTATATGCACTTCTCTATGTTTTTCTGATTTGGGGACAAAAATTCAAAACCTTATAGGATTGGACCACTCCAAGATGGGCCAGGTGTTTGTGTCGGCCACTAGGGTCGCTTAGCTTAGTCATCCAGTGACCTCGGTGCAAATTTTAGGACTAAAAATAATATTGTGAGGTGTGAGGTATTCAGAATAGACTGAAAATGAGTGGAAATTTTGGTTTTTGAGGTTAATAATACTTTGGGATCAAAATGACCCCCAAATTCTATGATTTAAGCTGTTTTTTAGTGTTTTTTGAAAAAAACACCCGAATCCAAAACACACCCGAATCCGACAAAAAAAATTCGGTGAGGTTTTGCCAAAACGCGGTCGAACCCAAAACACGGCCGCAGAACCGAACCCAAAACCAAAACCCGAAAAATTTCAAGTGCACATCTCTACTATGTTGCAATGCAAGGGGAGCAAATACATTTATATTTGTTCTGTGCAGGGTAAATACTGGCTGCATTTGCATGTAGCCCACAAATGTTAGACAGCTTTATGCTAACACTGCAATTTAGGTTTCAGTTTGAACACACCCCACCCAAATCTAACTCTCTCTGCACGTTACACCTGCCCACCTGCAGTGCTGCATGGTTTTGCCCAGTTGCTTCCTTTTTTGCTTTACTTACAAACATGAATCAGGCCCAGCGAGCAGGGGTCTTATGCAAGTTGCAGGGGGGTGCCAGTCCTGTTACCCTGGCCTCCACAGACCAGGGGGCCCGGTAAGGGGCCTAACTTTTCTCAGTGTGGCACAGTCATATCGCTCTGTGGCCCCAGCTGACCAGTGCGGGTCTGGTTCCAATTGCAGGTGAAGACTACGCTGTGATGTGCTCCGTTCATGCTAAAGCACCTCAGCAAGATACATACCAGATAAGTATTATAATTTATTTTTATGATGCCACAAAGCTTCCACAGCGGTGCACAGCGTATATACAAAGTAACCGTAAAACATGACAACAAGCGTACAGTAAGGTGACATGTCTATGGAACAACACAGAGCATAATAAACCAGGTAGGATGTGGACTAGAGGAAAGAGCTTTGGACAGTGACCTGTCTATAATGGGGACATGGTCCCCACACCCTGCACCTCCATACTATACTTACCTCGTGGAGCCAGCGCTGCACAAATAATCCGGGAAAATGGTGCAGTGGCCATTTTCCTGGAGATTTTTACAAGCGCAGTAGAAAAATCACTGGGAACATGTGTTGGCGCCATGTCCCGAAAGACCTGCATCGCCCGAGATAAAGAAGGAGCCTGCACAGGCCCACTCCTCTCTTAAGCGACAACCTGTACTCACTGTATGACTGGAAAGTGGAGGTGAGTCCCAGGGGCTGGTAGTCAGTTCATCAATCAATGAAAATGTATCCCGCAAAGGGCGAGCATGCAGAGTCACTGAAAGGGATTAGGAGACAAGGGGCACTGCATAGTGCTGGGGAGGGACTTCAGGATGGAGGGCCCTGCCTGTGAGAAAGGAAAGCTGCCATTCTGTTAGCTGGGGTTTGGGACACGGTAACATTTGTCTGCAACACAAGACATAGAAATAAATAGAAGTGCACAAGTAAGGCAAAACAACAGGGCCACGGTATGTCTCACTGGAGAACATAAACTGCTGGAGACCAGGTGTCTGGACAAGCCGCCATACTGCACCTGTCTGCATTACACGATGCATGTGGCAGCTTCGGAATACTGTGCCCTGAGGTTGTTCCTTCTCAATAAAACTTTCTCCTGCCGATGCCTCACACCTGGTGTGTGCGCTGCCTGACGCCCCGCCTGCGGCTTCACACTCATTACAGCAGTGGCAGTGGAACTACAAGACCCAGCATGCCTGCAACTTTATTGCTGGCTGCTATGATCCAATCAGGTCACACCTGGGCCTTTTCCTGCTGCACCCACCCATAGTACCGGGGGCCTGGTATCATTTGCTAAGAAGCCCGATGATGACCCGGTATTCTGTGATTGTCTTCCTGTCAAACGTTACAGTATTCTGCCAGCTGTGTGTGGGCAACATAAGCTTTCTGGGATAACAGCAGGTAGGCCCGGCCATAGGAAATACACATTACTAAAGGATTACCATCATTATTCCCCTCTACGTGGTACAAATGCTGTATTAAATACACTGAAAAATTATTCTCAGCCTGTGACCCACGTTGCCTCAGGGCTGTAGAAGCGTGTTACCTCAGCCCAGTCATTGCAAATGTTTGGCTTGTGTTATATATGACAGAACAGCGCCACCTACCTGTCATAACTGGAACAAGGCGGTTTTGATGCAACTGCTGCAAATTCTAATACACAGTGATGATGTGTGATTAGTGGGTAACAAGAGATGTGGGCATGAAGTGTACAGGTGAGACAAAGGGGGGAGATTTATCAAGCCTTGGAGAATGATAAAGTGGAAAAATTACCCATAGCAACTAGTCTTTCAAATGACAGATGCTTAGTGGCTGATTTGGGAAACTTCCCCAACTTAGCTCTCTCCAAGACTTGATACATTGCCCCCAAAGTGGTGAAACTCAGCAAGTATGTTGTGTGAGTTTGGATTGGGGTGCTGAAGGAATCAGAAAGAGGCAACTGGGGCCAAGGAAAGGGTGAGCGTTAAGATGGGAAGGAGCAGTGCAAGCCCTGGGCATGGGCCATATAGGCGAATGCCTAGGGCACCATTGCTATGGGGGTCACCCAGCGGGTGCAGCAGCCCACCACCACTTCACCGAGCACTGTCAGGAGGAGCTGCCAGCATACAGCAATGCTGCATTGCCACAAGGCCGCAAAAAAGCACTGACTGCAGGCAGAAGTCACATCTGCTGGCGGCTCCTCCGCATGTCTCTCCACAGAGGACGGAGGAGCCGCCAACAGACCATGTGACCTATTCCAGCACCATGACCAGCTCAGCGCCAACTGCTAGTGCGCAGACAGGGGGAATCAATTTGTGACACATTCACGGCACCAATGGGACTGTTTGTGCTTGGAGTGCCAGAAGCCGGGCGAGTGTACAGGAAACTAGGTGGCTTAATGAAGTTTGTTTGCATATGTAGAGAGTAAGATTGGGAACAGCAGGAACAAGAGAGTCTCAAATGCAAGTGGCACTGAAGTTAGTGGAGCTTATGTGGCTTAATGGAACTGACTCGGCATTGGCAAAGATGCTGTACTGGGACCAGCTGACTAGGTAATGTATAGCTGGCGGCTGGACTGGACTATGCCGTATAACTGGAACATGGGTAGCTGAGGACTGAACTGGACTACACCGGATAACTGAAACAGCAGTATCTAAGGACTGGACTGTGCTGAATAGCAGGAACAGCGGTAGCTGAGGACTGGACCAGATTGTGCCAGATAACTGGAACAGCGGTAGCTGAAGAATGGACTGGACTGCGCCAGGTACTGGACATGGATGGAACCGGATAACTGGGACGGCTGTAAGCCGGACACTGGACCAAGATGGAACCGGATAGATGGGACAGCTGTGAGCCGGACACTGGACCAGGATGGAACCGGATAGCTGGGACGACTGTGAGCTAGACACTGGACTGGGATGGAACCGGATAGCTGGAACTGGAAAGCTGGGAGAAGAACTAAGCAGAACTTGCTGAGACATCTGCAAGTAGCAGGAGACCAGAATGGCATCTAGAGATACAACGTTGCACTGATGACTAGCCGGTGCACCTGGGAGTCCTAAATAGGGCAGGCTGGGCCCTGAGTGGCCGTTGTAGTCACCTGGGTAGATTCTGCGCTCTGACTGGCAGACAGGTGACTGAGACTAACATGGCAGTGCCTATGTCCTGGGTTAAGAGGGAGCGCTGGCGTGGAGAGGACTCTGATCTTATAATGCTGGGAAATCCAACTCTGGTGGAAAACACGGTTACAATGGACGGCCGAGAGAGGAGATATGTCAGGCAGGATTCGGGAGCCATTGAGTCTGGGGGTAATGGTTGGCTCATGGACCTACATAATGAGTGTAGAAGTGCACCATCTAAATAAAATTACATTTTAAAGGGATGGGGTTTGCATTTATTGAAGTCATTGGAGCAAGTGCCGGCGCGTTTTGCTTAATCTCCCCGATACAGTTGTTTTGTTTGCTATTTAATTTCTGCTATACTCAGATGTGATTATATTTCACACACCTCTCCGTATATACAGCTGGGCAAAAAAGTATTTAGACAACCCACCGATTGTGAAAGTTGACCCACTTAAAAAGTAGAGATGAGCGGGTTCGGTTCCTCGGAATCCGAACCCCCCCGAACATCAGCCTTTTTACACGGGTCCGAGGCAGACTCGGATCTTCCAGCCTTGCTCGGTTAACCCGAGCGCGCCCGAACGTCATCATCCCGCTGTCGGATTCTCGCGAGGCTCGTATTCTATCGCGAGACTCGGATTCTATATAAGGAGCCGCGCGTCGCCGCCATTTTCACACGTGCATTGAGATTGATAGGGAGAGGACGTGGCTGGCGTCCTCTCCGTTAGAATAGATAGAGACACTTGAGTTGATTTACTACTAACTTAGTAATTTTGGGGAGCATTAGGAGTACTCAGAGTGCAGAGTTTTGCTGATAGTTACTAGTGACTACCACCAGTTTTATTTATTATTTAATATAATCCGTTCTCTGCCTGAAAAAAAACGATACACAGTCACATACCATATCTGTGCTCAGCCTCAGTGTGCTGCATGATAATATCATCTATGTATATCTGACTGTGCTGAGTGCTCACTGATCACACAGCTGAATTGTGGGGGAGACTGGGGTGCAGTTATAGCAGGAGTACAGTGCACACTTTTGCTGCCAGTGTGACTGACCAGTGACCACCAGTATATTGTCTGCCTGAAAAAGTTAAACACTCCTGTGGTGTATTTTTTTTATTATTCTATAAACGCATTCTGCTGACAGTGTCCAGCAGGTCCGTCATTCATTATATTATATAAATATTTACCTGCAGTAGTGTTATATTTTTTTTGTTCATCTCTATCATCTTTATCATCTCTATATTAGCAGACGCAGTACGGTAGTCCACGGCTGTGGCTACCTCTGTGTCGTCAGTGCTCGTCCATAATTGTATACCTACCTGTGGTGGGGTTTATTTTTCTATCTTCTTCATACTAGTAGTTTAGGAGTCTGCTGACAGTGTCCAGCAGGTCCGTCATTATATTATATATACCTGCAGTAGTGATATATATATATTTTTTATATCATTATCATCTCTATACTAGCAGACGCAGTACGGTAGTCCACGGCTGTAGCTACCTCTGTGTCGTCAGTGCTCATCCATAATTGTATACCTACCTGTGGTGGGGTTTTTTTTTTCTATCTTCTTCATACTAGTAGTTTAGGAGTCTGCTGACAGTGTCCAGCAGGTCCGTCATTATATTATATATACCTGCAGTAGTGATATATATATATTTTTTATATCATTATCATCTCTATACTAGCAGACGCAGTACGGTAGTCCACGGCTGTAGCTACCTCTGTGTCGTCAGTGCTCGTCCATAATTGTATACCTACCTGTGGTGGGGTTTTATTTTCTATCTTCTTCATACTAGTAGTTTAGGAGTCTGCTGACAGTGTCCAGCAGGTCCGTCATTATATTATATATACCTGCAGTAGTGATATATATATATATTTTATATCATTATCATCTCTATACTAGCAGACGCAGTACGGTAGTCCACGGCTGTAGCTACCTCTGTGTCGTCAGTGCTCGTCCATAATTGTATACCTACCTGTGGTGGTTTTTTTTTTCTATCTTCTTCATACTAGTAGTTTAGGAGTCTGCTGACAGTGTCCAGCAGGTCCGTCATTATATTATATATACCTGCAGTAGTGATATATATATATTTTTTATATCATTATCATCTCTATACTAGCAGACGCAGTACGGTAGTCCACGGCTGTAGCTACCTCTGTGTCGTCAGTGCTCGTCCATAATTGTATACCTACCTGTGGTGGGGTTTTATTTTCTATCTTCTTCATACTAGTAGTTTAGGAGTCTGCTGACAGTGTCCAGCAGGTCCGTCATTATATTATATATACCTGCAGTAGTGATATATATATATTTTTTATATCATTATCATCTCTATACTAGCAGACGCAGTACGGTAGTCCACGGCTGTAGCTACCTCTGTGTCGTCAGTGCTCGTCCATAATTGTATACCTACCTGTGGTGGGGTTTTATTTTCTATCTTCTTCATACTAGTAGTTTAGGAGTCTGCTGACAGTGTCCAGCAGGTCCGTCATTATATTATATATACCTGCAGTAGTGATATATATATATATATTATATCATTATCATCTCTATACTAGCAGACGCAGTACGGTAGTCCACGGCTGTAGCTACCTCTGTGTCGTCAGTGCTCGTCCATAATTGTATACCTACCTGTGGTGGTTTTTTTTTTCTATCTTCTTCATACTAGTAGTTTAGGAGTCTGCTGACAGTGTCCAGCAGGTCCGTCATTATATTATATATACCTGCAGTAGTGATATATATATATTTTTTATATCATTATCATCTCTATACTAGCAGACGCAGTACGGTAGTCCACGGCTGTAGCTACCTCTGTGTCGTCAGTGCTCGTCCATAATTGTATACCTACCTGTGGTGGGGTTTTATTTTCTATCTTCTTCATACTAGTAGTTTAGGAGTCTGCTGACAGTGTCCAGCAGGTCCGTCATTATATTATATATACCTGCAGTAGTGATATATATATATATTTTATATCATTATCATCTCTATACTAGCAGACGCAGTACGGTAGTCCACGGCTGTAGCTACCTCTGTGTCGTCAGTGCTTGTCCATAATTGTATACCTACCTGTGGTGGTTTTTTTTTTCTATCTTCTTCATACTAGTAGTTTAGGAGTCTGCTGACAGTGTCCAGCAGGTCCGTCATTATATTATATATACCTGCAGTAGTGATATATATATATTTTTTATATCATTATCATCTCTATACTAGCAGACGCAGTACGGTAGTCCACGGCTGTAGCTACCTCTGTGTCGTCAGTGCTCGTCCATAATTGTATACCTACCTGTGGTGGTTTTTTTTTTCTATCTTCTTCATACTAGTAGTTTAGGAGTCTGCTGACAGTGTCCAGCAGGTCCGTCATTATATTATATATACCTGCAGTAGTGATATATATATATTTTTTATATCATTATCATCTCTATACTAGCAGACGCAGTACGGTAGTCCGCGGCTGTAGCTACCTCTGTGTCGTCAGAGCTGGTCCATAATTGTATACCTACCTGTGGTGGGGTTTTTTTTTCTATCTTCTTCATACTAGTAGTTTAGGAGTCTGCTGACAGTGTCCAGCAGGTCCGTCATTATATTATATATACCTGCAGTAGTGATATATATATATTTTTTATATCATTATCATCTCTATACTAGCAGACGCAGTACGGTAGTCCACGGCTGTAGCTACCTCTGTGTCGTCAGTGCTCGTCCATAATTGTATACCTACCTGTGGTGGGTTTTTTTTTTCTATCTTCTTCATACTAGTAGTTTAGGAGTCTGCTGACAGTGTCCAGCAGGTCTGTCATTATATTATATATACCTGCAGTAGTGATATATATATATTTTTTTTATCATTATCATCTCTATACTAGCAGACGCAGTACGGTAGTCCACGACTGTAGCTACCTCTGTGTCGTCAGTGCTCGTCCATAATTGTATACCTACCTGTGGTGGGGTTTTTTTTTCTATCTTCGTCATACTAGTAGTTTAGGAGTCTGCTGACAGTGTCCAGCAGGTCCGTCATTATATTATATATACCTGCAGTAGTGATATATATATATTTTTTATATCATTATCATCTCTATACTAGCAGACGCAGTACGGTAGTCCACGGCTGTAGCTACCTCTGTGTCGTCAGTGCTCGTCCATAATTGTATACCTACCTGTGGTGGGGTTTTTTTTTCTATCTTCTTCATACTAGTAGTTTAGGAGTCTGCTGACAGTGTCCAGCAGGTCCGTCATTATATTATATATACCTGCAGTAGTGATATATATATATTTTTTATATCATTATCATCTCTATACTAGCAGACGCAGTACGGTAGTCCACGGCTGTAGCTACCTCTGTGTCGTCAGTGCTCGTCCATAATTGTATACCTACCTGTGGTGGGTTTTTTTTTTCTATCTTCTTCATACTAGTAGTTTAGGAGTCTGCTGACAGTGTCCAGCAGGTCCGTCATTATATTATATATACCTGCAGTAGTGATATATATATATTTTTTATATCATTATCATCTCTATACTAGCAGACGCAGTACAGTAGTCCACGGCTGTAGCTACCTCTGTGTCGTCAGTGCTCGTCCATAATTGTATACCTACCTGTGGTGGGGTTTTTTTTTCTATCTTCTTCATACTAGTAGTTTAGGAGTCTGCTGACAGTGTCCAGCAGGTCTGTCATTATATTATATATACCTGCAGTAGTGATATATATATATTTTTTATATCATTATCATCTCTATACTAGCAGACGCAGTACGGTAGTCCACGGCTGTAGCTACCTCTGTGTCGTCAGTGCTCGTCCATAATTGTATACCTACCTGTGGTGGGGGTTTTTTTTCTATCTTCTTCATACTAGTAGTTTAGGAGTCTGCTGACAGTGTCCAGCAGGTCCGTCATTATATTATATATACCTGCAGTAGTGATATATATATATTTTTTATATCATTATCATCTCTATACTAGCAGACGCAGTACGGTAGTCCACGGCTGTAGCTACCTCTGTGTCGTCAGTGCTCGTCCATAATTGTATACCTACCTGTGGTGGTTTTTTTTTTCTATCTTCTTCATACTAGTAGTTTAGGAGTCTGCTGACAGTGTCCAGCAGGTCCGTCATTATATTATATATACCTGCAGTAGTGATATATATATATTTTTTATATCATTATCATCTCTATACTAGCAGACGCAGTACGGTAGTCCACGGCTGTAGCTACCTCTGTGTCGTCAGTCACTCGTCATCCATAAGTATACTAGTATCCATCCATCTCCATTGTTTACCTGAGGTGCCTTTTAGTTGTGCCTATTAAAATATGGAGAACAAAAATGTTGAGGTTCCAAAAATAGGGAAAGATCAAGATCCACTTCCACCTCGTGCTGAAGCTGCTGCCACTAGTCATGGCCGAGACGATGAAATTCCATCAACGTCGTCTGCCAAGGCCGATGCCCAATGTCATAGTACAGAGCATGTAAAATCCAAAACACAAAATATCAGTAAAAAAAGAACTCAAAAATCTAAAATAAAATCGTCGGAGGAGAAGCGTAAACTTGCCAATATGCCATTTACCACACGGAGTGGCAAGGAACGGCTGAGGCCCTGGCCTATGTTCATGGCTAGTGGTTCAGCTTCACATGAGGATGGAAGCACTCAGCCTCTCGCTAGAAAATGAAAAGACTTAAGCTGGCAAAAGCACAGCAAAGAACTGTGCATTCTTCGAAATCACAAATCCACAAGGAGAGTCCAATTGTGTCGGTTGCGATGCCTGACCTTCCCAACACTGGACGTGAAGAGCATGCGCCTTCCACCATTTGCACGCCCCCTGCAAGTGCTGGAAGGAGCACCCGCAGTCCAGTTCCTGATAGTCAGATTGAAGATGTCAGTGTTGAAGTACACCAGGATGAGGAGGATATGGGTGTTGCTGGCGCTGGGGAGGAAATTGACAAGGAGTATTCTGATGGTGAGGTGGTTTGTTTAAGTCATGCACCCGGGGAGACACCTGTTGTCCGTGGGAGGAATATGGCCATTGACATGCCTGGTGAAAATACCAAAAAAATCAGCTCTTCGGTGTGGAAGTATTTCAACAGAAATGCGGACAACAGGTGTCAAGCCGTGTGTTGCCTTTGTCAAGCTGTAATAAGTAGGGGTAAGGACGTTAACCACCTCGGAACATCCTCCCTTATACGTCACCTGCAGCGCATTCATCATAAGTCAGTGACAAGTTCAAAAATTTTGGGCAACAGCGGAAGCAGTCCACTGACCAGTAAATCCCTTCCTCTTGTAACCAAGCTCCTACAAACCACACCACCAACTCCCTCAGTGTCAATTTCCTCCTTCCCCAGGAATGCCAATAGTCCTGCAGGCCATGTCACTGGCAATTCTGACGAGTCCTCTCCTGCCTGGGATTCCTCCGATGCATCCTTGCGTGTAACGCCTACTGCTGCTGGTGCTGCTGTTGCTGCTGCTGGGAGTCGATGGTCATCCCAGAGGGGAAGTCGTAAGACGACTTTTACTACTTCCACCAAGCAATTGACTGTCCAACAGTCCTTTGCGAGGAAGATGAAATATCACAGCAGTCATCCTGCTGCAAAGCGGATAACTGAGGCCTTGGCATCCTGGGCGGTGAGAAACGTGGTTCCGGTATCCATCATTACTGCAGAGCCAACTATAGACTTGTTTGGGGTACTGTGTCCCCGGTACCAAATACCATCTAGGTTCCATTTCTCTAGGCAGGCGATACCGAAAATGTACACAGACCTCAGAAAAAGACTCACCAGTGTCCTAAAAAATGCAGTTGTACCCAATGTCCACTTAACCACGGACATGTGGACAAGTGGAGCAGGGCAGACTCAGGACTATATGACTGTGACAGCCCACTGGGTAGATGTATTGACTCCCGCCGCAAGAACAGCAGCGGCGGCACCAGTAGCAGCATCTCGCAAACGCCAACTCTTTCCTAGGCAGGCTACGCTTTGTATCACCGCTTTCCAGAATACGCACACAGCTGAAAACCTCTTACGGCAACTGAGGAAGATCATTGCAGAATGGCTTACCCCAATTGGACTCTCCTGTGGATTTGTGGCATCGGACAATGCCAGCAATATTGTGTGTGCATTAAATCTGGGCAAATTCCAGCACGTCCCATGTTTTGCACATACCTTGAATTTGGTGGTGCAGAATTATTTAAAAAACGACAGGGGCGTGCAAGAGATGCTGTCGGTGGCCAGAAGAATTGCGGGACACTTTCGGCGTACAGGCACCACGTACAGAAGACCGGAGCAACACCAAAAACGCCTGAACCTGCCCTGCCATCATCTGAAGCAAGAAGTGGTAACGAGGTGGAATTCAACCCTCTATATGCTTCAGAGGTTGAAGGAGCAGCAAAAGGCCATTCAAGCCTATACAACTGACCACGATATAGGAGGTGGAATGCACCTGTCTCAAGCGCAGTGGAGAATGATTTCAACGTTGTGCAAGGTTCTGCAACCTTTTGAACTTGCCACACGTGAAGTCAGTTCAGACACTGCCAGCCTGAGTCAGGTCATTCCCCTCATCAGGCTTTTGCAGAAGAAGCTGGAGACATTGAAGGAGGAGCTAACACTGAGCGATTCCGCTAGGCATGTGGGACTTGTGGATGGAGCCCTTACTTCGCTTAACAAGGATTCACGGGTGGTCAATCTGTTGAAATCAGAGCACTACATTTTGGCCACCGTGCTCGATCTTAGATTTAAAACCTACCTTGGATCTCTCTTTCCGGCAGACACAAGTCTGCAGGGGTTCAAAGAACTGCTGGTGAGAAAATTGTCAAGTCAAGCGGAACGCGACCTGTCAACATCTCCTCCTTCACATTCTCCCGCAACTGGGGGTGCGAGGAAAAGGCTCAGAATTCCGAGCCCACCCGCTGGCGGTGATGCAGGGCAGTCTGGAGCGACTGCTGATGCTGACATCTGGTCCGGACTGAAGGACCTGCCAACGATTACGGACATGTCGTCTACTGGCACTGCATATGATTCTCTCTCCATTGAAAGAATGGTGGAGGATTATATGAGTGACCGCATCCAAGTAGGCACGTCAGACAGTCCGTACGTATACTGGCAGGAAAAAGAGGCAATTTGGAGGCCCTTGCACAAACTGGCTTTATTCTACCTAAGTTGCCCTCCCACAAGTTTGTACTCCGAAAGAGTGTTTAGTGCCGCCGCTCACCTTGTCAGCAATCGGCGTACGAGGTTACTTCCAGAAAATGTGGAGAAGATGATGTTCATTAAAATGAATTATAATCAATTCCTCCATGGAGACATTCACCAGCAGCAATTGCCTCCACAAAGTACACAGGGAGCTGTGATGGTGGATTCCAGTGGGGACGAATTGATAATCTGTGAGGAGGGGGATGTACACGGTGATGAATCGGAGGATGATGATGAGGTGGACATCTTGCCTCTGTAGAGCCAGTTTGTGCAAGGAGAGATTAATTGCTTCTTTTTTGGTGGGGGTCCAAACCAACCCGTCATTTCAGTCACAGTCGTGTGGCAGACCCTGTCACTGAAATGATGGGTTGGTTAAAGTGTGCATACAACATAAGGGTGGGTGGGAGGGCCCAAGGACAATTCCATCTTGCACCTCTTTTTTCTTTAATTTTTCTTTGCGTCATGTGCTGTTTGGGGAGTGTTTTTTGGAAGGGCCATCCTGCGTGACACTGCAGTGCCACTCCTAGATGGGCCAGGTGTTTGTGTCGGCCACTTGGGTCGCTGAGCTTAGTCATCCAGCGACCTCGGTGCAAATTTTAGGACTAAAAATAATATTGTGAGGTGTTCAGAATAGACTGAAAATGAGTGGAAATTATGGTTATTGAGGTTAATAATACTTTGGGATCAAAATGCCCCCCAAATTCTATGATTTAAGCTGTTTTTTAGGGTTTTTTGAAAAAAAAACACCCGAATCCAAAACACACCCGAATCCGACAAAAAAAAATTCGGTGAGGTTTTGCCAAAACGCGTTTGAACCCAAAACACGGCCACGGAACCGAACCCAAAACCAAAACACAAAACCCGAAAAATTTCCGGTGCACATCTCTATTAAAAAGATGAGAGAGGTCTGTAATTTCCATCATAGGTAAACTTCAACTGTGAGAGACAGAATCTAAAAAAACAACAACAGGAAATCACATTCTATGAATTTTAAAAAATGTACTTGTATATTCTTGTGGAAAATAAATATTTGGACACCTACCAAGCAGCAAGATTTCTGGCTATCAGAGACCTGTTACTTCTTCTTTAAGAAGCTCTTCTATCCTCCACTCGTTACCTGTATTAATGGCACCTGTTTGAACTGGTTATCTGTATAAAAGACACCTGTCCACACCCTCAAACAGTCAGACTGCTACCTCTCCACCATGGCCAAGACCAGAGAGCTGTCTAAGGACACCAGGGACAAAATTGTAGAGCTGCACAAGGCTGGGATGAGCTACTCGACAATAGGCAAGCAGCTTGGTGAGAAGAGATCAACTGTTGGCGCAATTATTAAATTATATCGACCTGGGGCTCCATGCAAGATCTCACCTCGTGGGGTATCCATGATCTTGAGAACGGTGAGGAATCAGCCCAGAACTACACGGGGGGACCTGGTCAATGACCTCAAGAGAGCTGGGACCACAGTCACAAAGGTTACTATTTGTAACACATTACGTTGTCATGGATTGAAATCCTGCAGCACCCGAAAGGTCCCCCTGCTTAAGCCAGCACATGTCCAGGTCCATCTAAAGTTTGCCAGTGACCATCTAGATGATCCAGTGGAAGATTGGGAGAATGTAATGTGGTCTGATGAGAGCAAAATCAAACTTTTTGGTATTAACTTGGAGGGAGAAGAATGATGAATGGCATCCCAAGAACACCATACCCACTGTGAAGCATGGAGGTGGAAACATCATGATTTGGGGCTGCTTTTCTGCGAAGGGGACAGGATGACTAATCCGTATTAAGGAGAGGATGAATGGGGCCATGTATCGTGAGATTTTGGCCAAAAACCTCCTTCCCTCAGTAAGAGCATTGAAGATGGAACGTGGCTGGGTCTTCCAGCATGACAATGACCCCAAACACTCCACCCGGGCAACTAAGGAGTTGCTCCGTAAGAAGCATTTCAAGGTCCTGGAGTGGCCCAGCTAGTCTCCAGCAGTGCCGTAACTAGGTAGGTGCGCTGTGTGCCTTGCACACAGCGCAGTATGACCTGGGGCGCAATCAGTCGGCCTCACAATTTACTCTCATGAGCTGTACTGCTAGCTCCGCCTCCCCCCGCCCCAAAGCCGCAGCTAGCAGTACAGCTCATGAAGCCGCGAGTAATGCCCGCCCCCCGCCTCCGTGATGATCTCCGCCTCCTCCCCCAGCCAAGTCCAGTGCAGCTGGAACTCTCTAGCAGCGGCGGATTGCTACGCCGGGATGCTTTGCAGGTATGCTGAGGCTGAGCACTGATGGTGGCTGTGCTGTCCCTCCCCCTCAACGCTGGCCCGATTCTTCTATGTACCGCTGCCACACTGGAGCCGCGGCTATGAGAAGTTGCTGGATGCCATATCCCATACGCAGCCAGCGCAGTGAGAGGCCGCCAGCCCGGATATGTGTGATGCCGGGCCTCTCACTGCGCTGGCTGCGTATGGGTTATGGCATCCAGCAACTTCTCATAGCCGCGGCTCCAGCGAGTATCAGCTGCGGAAATGATGGCCGAGGACCAGCAGCTCTATACCTGCTGCTGACCTCAGCTCTCCCGGACACAAGCAGGATCATTGTAAGCGGGAGGGGGGCTGTCCGCCATTGCTGGTGGGAGTATGCCCCTCTATTACTACCCTAGCTCTCTCCAACCCCACACTGACACTCAGTCCCTATACATACACAGACACACACACACTGACACACAGTCCCTATATACACACTGACACACACACACACTAACACACAGTCCCTATATACACACTGACACACTCACACTAACACACAGTCCCTATACACACACTGACACACTCACACTAACACACAGTCCCTATACACACACTGACAGACACACACTAACACACAGTCCCCTGCACCCAGCCTCTCACACACTGCCCCCTGTACCCAGCACCTCACACACTGCCCCCTGTACCCAGCACCTCACACACTGCCCCCTGTACCCTGCACCTCACACACACTGCCCCCTGTACCCTGCACCTCACACACACTGCCCCCTGTACCCTGCACCTCACACACACTGCCCCCTGTACCCTGCACCTCACACACTGCCCCCTATACCCTGCACCTCGCACACACTGCCCCCTGTACCCTGCACCTCACACACACTGCCCCCTGTACCCTGCACCTCGCACACACTGCCCCCTGTACCCTGCACCTCACACACACTGCCCCCTGTACCCAGCACCTCACACACTGCCCCCTGTACCCTGCACCTCACACACACTGCCCCCTGTACCCTGCACCTCACACACTGCCCCCTGTACCCTGCACCTCACACACACTGCCCCCTGTACCCTGCACCTCACACACACTGCCCCCTGTACCCTGCACCTCACACACTGCCCCCTGTACCCTGCACCTCGCACACACTGCCCCCTGTACCCAGCACCACACACACTGCCCCCTGTACCCAGCACCTCACACACTGCCCCCTGTACCCAGCACCTCACACACTGCCCCCTGTACCCTGCACCTCACACACACTGCCCCCTGTACCCTGCACCTCACACACACTGCCCCCTGTACCCTGCACCTCACACACACTGCCCCCTGTACCCTGCACCTCACACACTGCCCCCTATACCCTGCACCTCGCACACACTGCCCCCTGTACCCTGCACCTCACACACACTGCCCCCTGTACCCTGCACCTCGCACACACTGCCCCCTGTACCCTGCACCTCACACACACTGCCCCCTGTACCCAGCACCTCACACACTGCCCCCTGTACCCTGCACCTCACACACACTGCCCCCTGTACCCTGCACCTCACACACTGCCCCCTGTACCCTGCACCTCACACACACTGCCCCCTGTACCCTGCACCTCACACACACTGCCCCCTGTACCCTGCACCTCACACACTGCCCCCTGTACCCTGCACCTCGCACACACTGCCCCCTGTACCCAGCACCACACACACTGCCCCCTGTACCCAGCACCTCACACACTGCCCCCTTTACCCTGCACCTCACACACACTGCCCCCTGTACCCAGCACCTCACACACTGCACCCTGTACCCTGCACCTCACACACACTGCCCCCTGTACCCTGCACCTCACACACACTGCCCCCTGTACCCAGCACCTCACACACACTGCCCCCTGTACCCTGCACCTCACACACACTGCCCCCTGTACCCAGCACCTCACACACTGCCCCCTATACCCTGCACCTCGCACACACTGCCCCCTGTACCCTGCACCTCACACACACTGCCCCCTGTACCCAGCACCTCACACACTGCCCCCTATACCCTGCACCTCGCACACACTGCCCCCTGTACCCTGCACCTCACACACACTGCCCCCTGTACCCTGCACCTCGCACACACTGCCCCCTGTACCCTGCACCTCACACACACTGCCCCCTGTACCCAGCACCTCACACACTGCCCCCTGTACCCTGCACCTCACACACACTGCCCCCTGTACCCTGCACCTCACACACTGCCCCCTGTACCCTGCACCTCACACACACTGCCCCCTGTACCCTGCACCTCACACACACTGCCCCCTGTACCCTGCACCTCACACACTGCCCCCTGTACCCTGCACCTCACACACACTGCCCCCTGTACCCTGCACCTCACACACACTGCCCCCTGTACCCTGCACCTCACACACACTGCCCCCTGTACCCAGCACCTCACACACTGCCCCCTGTACCCAGCACCTCACACACTGCCCCCTGTACCCAGCACCTCACACACTGCCCCCTGTACCCTGCACCTCACACACTGCCCCCTGTACCCAGCACCTCACACACTGCCCCCTGTACCCTGCACCTCACACACTGCCCCCTGTACCCAGCACCTCACACACTGCCCCCTGTACCCTGCACCTCACACACACTGCCCCCTGTACCCAGCACCTCACACACACTGCCCCCTGTACCCTGCACCTCACACACACTGCCCCCTGTACCCAGCACCTCACACACTGCCCCCTATACCCTGCACCTCGCACACACTGCCCCCTGTACCCTGCACCTCACACACACTGCCCCCTGTACCCAGCACCTCACACACTGCCCCCTATACCCTGCACCTCGCACACACTGCCCCCTGTACCCTGCACCTCACACACACTGCCCCCTGTACCCTGCACCTCGCACACACTGCCCCCTGTACCCTGCACCTCACACACACTGCCCCCTGTACCCAGCACCTCACACACTGCCCCCTGTACCCTGCACCTCACACACACTGCCCCCTGTACCCTGCACCTCACACACTGCCCCCTGTACCCTGCACCTCACACACACTGCCCCCTGTACCCTGCACCTCACACACACTGCCCCCTGTACCCTGCACCTCACACACTGCCCCCTGTACCCTGCACCTCGCACACACTGCCCCCTGTACCCAGCACCACACACACTGCCCCCTGTACCCAGCACCTCACACACTGCCCCCTTTACCCTGCACCTCACACACACTGCCCCCTGTACCCAGCACCTCACACACTGCACCCTGTACCCTGCACCTCACACACACTGGCCCCTGTACCCTGCACCTCACACACACTGCCCCCTGTACCCAGCACCTCACACACACTGCCCCCTGTACCCTGCACCTCACACACACTGCCCCCTGTACCCAGCACCTCACACACTGCCCCCTATACCCTGCACCTCGCACACACTGCCCCCTGTACCCTGCACCTCACACACACTGCCCCCTGTACCCAGCACCTCACACACTGCCCCCTATACCCTGCACCTCGCACACACTGCCCCCTGTACCCTGCACCTCACACACACTGCCCCCTGTACCCTGCACCTCGCACACACTGCCCCCTGTACCCTGCACCTCACACACACTGCCCCCTGTACCCAGCACCTCACACACTGCCCCCTGTACCCTGCACCTCACACACACTGCCCCCTGTACCCTGCACCTCACACACTGCCCCCTGTACCCTGCACCTCACACACACTGCCCCCTGTACCCTGCACCTCACACACACTGCCCCCTGTACCCTGCACCTCACACACACTGCCCCCTGTACCCTGCACCTCACACACTGCCCCCTGTACCCTGCACCTCACACACACTGCCCCCTGTACCCTGCACCTCACACACACTGCCCCCTGTACCCTGCACCTCACACACACTGCCCCCTGTACCCAGCACCTCACACACTGCCCCCTGTACCCAGCACCTCACACACTGCCCCCTGTAACCAGCACCTCACACACTGCCCCCTGTACCCTGCACCTCACACACTGCCCCCTGTACCCAGCACCTCACACACTGCCCCCTGTACCCTGCACCTCACACACTGCCCCCTGTACCCAGCACCTCACACACTGCCCCCTGTACCCTGCACCTCACACACACTGCCCCCTGTACCCTGCACCTCACACACACTGCCCCCTGTACCCTGCACCTCACACACACTGCCCCCTGTACCCTGCACCTCACACACACTGCCCCCTGTACCCTGCACCTCACACACTGCCCCCTGTACCCTGCACCTCACACACACTGCCCCCTGTACCCTGCACCTCACACACTGCCCCCTGTACCCTGCACCTCACACACACACTGCCCCCTGTACCCTGCACCTCACACACACTGCCCCCTGTACCCTGCACCTCACACACTGCCCCCTGTACCCTGCACCTCGCACACACTGCCCCCTGTACCCAGCACCACACACACTGCCCCCTGTACCCTGCACCTCACACACTGCCCCCTGTACCCAGCACCTCACACACTGCCCCCTGTACCCAGCACCTCACACACTGCCCCCTGTACCCAGCACCTCACACACTGCCCCCTGTACCCTGCACCTCACACACTGCCCCCTGTACCCAGCACCTCACACACTGCCCCCTGTACCCTGCACCTCACACACTGCCCCCTGTACCCAGCACCTCACACACTGCCCCCTGTACCCTGCACCTCACACACACTGCCCCCTGTACCCTGCACCTCACACACACTGCCCCCTGTACCCTGCACCTCACACACACTGCCCCCTGTACCCTGCACCTCACACACACTGCCCCCTGTACCCTGCACCTCACACACTGCCCCCTGTACCCTGCACCTCACACACACTGCCCCCTGTACCCTGCACCTCACACACTGCCCCCTGTACCATGCACCTCACACACACTGCCCCCTGTACCCTGCACCTCACACACACTGCCCCCTGTACCCTGCACCTCACACACTGCCCCCTGTACCCTGCACCTCGCACACACTGCCCCCTGTACCCAGCACCACACACACTGCCCCCTGTACCCAGCACCTCACACACTGCCCCCTATACCCTGCACCTCACACACACTGCCCCCTGTACCCTGCACCTCGCACACTGCACCCTGTACCCTGCACCTCACACACACTGCCCCCTGTACCCAGCACCTCACACACTGCCCCCTGTACCCTGCACCTCACACACACTGCCCCCTGTACCCTGCACCTCACACACACTGCCCCCTGTACCCTGCACCTCACACACACTGCCCCCTGTACCCTGCACCTCACACACACTGCCCCCTGTACCCTGCACCTCACACACTGCCCCCTGTACCCTGCACCTCACACACACTGCCCCCTGTACCCTGCACCTCACACACTGCCCCCTGTACCCTGCACCTCACACACACTGCCCCCTGTACCCTGCACCTCACACACACTGCCCCCTGTACCCTGCACCTCACACACACTGCCCCCTGTACCCAGCACCTCACACACTGCCCCCTGTACCCAGCACCTCACACACTGCCCCCTGTACCCAGCACCTCACACACTGCCCCCTGTACCCTGCACCTCACACACTGCCCCCTGTACCCAGCACCTCACACACTGCCCCCTGTACCCTGCACCTCACACACTGCCCCCTGTACCCAGCACCTCACACACTGCCCCCTGTACCCTGCACCTCACACACACTGCCCCCTGTACCCTGCACCTCACACACACTGCCCCCTGTACCCTGCACCTCACACACACTGCCCCCTGTACCCTGCACCTCACACACACTGCCCCCTGTACCCTGCACCTCACACACTGCCCCCTGTACCCTGCACCTCACACACACTGCCCCCTGTACCCTGCACCTCACACACTGCCCCCTGTACCCTGCACCTCACACACACACTGCCCCCTGTACCCTGCACCTCACACACACTGCCCCCTGTACCCTGCACCTCACACACTGCCCCCTGTACCCTGCACCTCGCACACACTGCCCCCTGTACCCAGCACCACACACACTGCCCCCTGTACCCTGCACCTCACACACTGCCCCCTGTACCCAGCACCTCACACACTGCCCCCTGTACCCAGCACCTCACACACTGCCCCCTGTACCCAGCACCTCACACACTGCCCCCTGTACCCTGCACCTCACACACTGCCCCCTGTACCCAGCACCTCACACACTGCCCCCTGTACCCTGCACCTCACACACTGCCCCCTGTACCCAGCACCTCACACACTGCCCCCTGTACCCTGCACCTCACACACACTGCCCCCTGTACCCTGCACCTCACACACACTGCCCCCTGTACCCTGCACCTCACACACACTGCCCCCTGTACCCTGCACCTCACACACACTGCCCCCTGTACCCTGCACCTCACACACTGCCCCCTGTACCCTGCACCTCACACACACTGCCCCCTGTACCCTGCACCTCACACACTGCCCCCTGTACCCTGCACCTCACACACACTGCCCCCTGTACCCTGCACCTCACACACACTGCCCCCTGTACCCTGCACCTCACACACTGCCCCCTGTACCCTGCACCTCGCACACACTGCCCCCTGTACCCAGCACCACACACACTGCCCCCTGTACCCAGCACCTCACACACTGCCCCCTATACCCTGCACCTCACACACACTGCCCCCTGTACCCTGCACCTCGCACACTGCACCCTGTACCCTGCACCTCACACACACTGCCCCCTGTACCCAGCACCTCACACACTGCCCCCTGTACCCTGCACCTCACACACACTGCCCCCTGTACCCTGCACCTCACACACACTGCCCCCTGTACCCTGCACCTCACACACACTGCCCCCTGTACCCTGCACCTCACACACACTGCCCCCTGTACCCTGCACCTCACACACTGCCCCCTGTACCCTGCACCTCACACACACTGCCCCCTGTACCCTGCACCTCACACACTGCCCCCTGTACCCTGCACCTCACACACACTGCCCCCTGTACCCTGCACCTCACACACACTGCCCCCTGTACCCTGCACCTCACACACTGCCCCCTGTACCCTGCACCTCGCACACACTGCCCCCTGTACCCAGCACCACACACACTGCCCCCTGTACCCAGCACCTCACACACTGCCCCCTATACCCTGCACCTCACACACACTGCCCCCTGTACCCTGCACCTCGCACACTGCACCCTGTACCCTGCACCTCGCACACACTGCCCCCTGTACCCAGCACCACACACACTGCCCCCTGTACCCTGCACCTCGCACACACTGCCCCCTTTACCCTGCACCTCACACACACTGCCCCCTGTACCCAGCACCTCACACACTGCACCCTGTACCCTGCACCTCACACACACTGCCCCCTGTACCCTGCACCTCACACACACTGCCCCCTGTACCCAGCACCTCACACACACTGCCCCCTGTACCCTGCACCTCACACACACTGCCCCCTGTACCCAGCACCTCACACACTGCCCCCTATACCCTGCACCTCGCACACACTGCCCCCTGTACCCTGCACCTCACACACACTGCCCCCTGTACCCAGCACCTCACACACTGCCCCCTATACCCTGCACCTCGCACACACTGCCCCCTGTACCCTGCACCTCACACACACTGCCCCCTGTACCCTGCACCTCGCACACACTGCCCCCTGTACCCTGCACCTCACACACACTGCCCCCTGTACCCAGCACCTCACACACTGCCCCCTGTACCCTGCACCTCACACACACTGCCCCCTGTACCCTGCACCTCACACACTGCCCCCTGTACCCTGCACCTCACACACACTGCCCCCTGTACCCTGCACCTCACACACACTGCCCCCTGTACCCTGCACCTCACACACTGCCCCCTGTACCCTGCACCTCGCACACTCTGCCCCCTGTACCCAGCACCACACACACTGCCCCCTGTACCCAGCACCTCACACACTGCCCCCTGTACCCTGCACCTCACACACACTGCCCCCTGTACCCTGCACCTCGCACACTGCACCCTGTACCCTGCACCTCGCACACACTGCCCCCTGTACCCAGCACCACACACACTGCCCCCTGTACCCTGCACCTCGCACACACTGCCCCCTTTACCCTGCACCTCACACACACTGCCCCCTGTACCCAGCACCTCACACACTGCACCCTGTACCCTGCACCTCACACACACTGCCCCCTGTACCCTGCACCTCACACACACTGCCCCCTGTACCCAGCACCTCACACACACTGCCCCCTGTACCCTGCACCTCACACACACTGCCCCCTGTACCCAGCACCTCACACACTGCCCCCTATACCCTGCACCTCGCACACACTGCCCCCTGTACCCTGCACCTCACACACACTGCCCCCTGTACCCAGCACCTCACACACTGCCCCCTATACCCTGCACCTCGCACACACTGCCCCCTGTACCCTGCACCTCACACACACTGCCCCCTGTACCCTGCACCTCGCACACACTGCCCCCTGTACCCTGCACCTCACACACACACTGTCCCCTGTACCCAGCACCACACATACTGCCCCCTGTACCCAGCACCACACACACTGCCCCCTGTACCCAGCACCTCACACACTGCCCCCTGTACCCTGCACCTCGCACAACACTGCCCCCTGTACCCTGCACCTCACACACACTTCCCCCTGTACCCAGCACCTCACACACTGCCCCTATACCCTGCACCTCGCACACACTGCCCCCTGTACCCTGCACCTCACACACACTGCCCCCTGTACCCAGCACCTCACACACTGCCCCCTATACCCTGCACCTCGCACACACTGCCCCCTGTACCCTGCACCTCGCACACACTGCCCCCTGTACCCTGCACCTCACACACACACACTGTCCCCTGTACCCAGCACCACACATACTGCCCCCTGTACCCAGCACCTCACACACTGCCCCCTGTACCCTGCACCTCGCACACACTGCCCCCTGTACCCTGCACCTCACACACACTGCCCCCTGTACCCAGCACCTCACACACTGCCCCCTGTACCCTGCACCTCACACACTGCCCCCTGTACCCAGCACCTCACACACTGCCCCCTGTACCCTGCACCTCACACACACTGCCCCCTGTACCCTGCACCTCACACACTGCCCCCTGTACCCTGCACCTCACACACTGCCCCCTGTACCCAGCACCTCACACACTGCCCCCTGTACCCTGCACCTCACACACACTGCCCCCTGTACCCTGCACCTCACACACACTGCCCCCTGTACCCTGCACCTCACACACTGCCCCCTGTACCCTGCACCTCACACACTGCCCCCTGTACCCTGCACCTCACACACACTGCCCCCTGTACCCTGCACCTCACACACTGCCCCCTGTACCCTGCACCTCACACACACTGCCCCCTGTACCCTGCACCTCACACACACTGCCCCCTGTACCCTGCACCTCACACACTGCCCCCTGTACCCTGCACCTCGCACACACTGCCCCCTGTACCCAGCACCACACACACTGCCCCCTGTACCCAGCACCTCACACACTGCCCCCTATACCCTGCACCTCACACACACTGCCCCCTGTACCCTGCACCTCGCACACTGCACCCTGTACCCTGCACCTCGCACACACTGCCCCCTGTACCCAGCACCACACACACTGCCCCCTGTACCCTGCACCTCGCACACACTGCCCCCTTTACCCTGCACCTCACACACACTGCCCCCTGTACCCAGCACCTCACACACTGCACCCTGTACCCTGCACCTCACACACACTGCCCCCTGTACCCTGCACCTCACACACACTGCCCCCTGTACCCAGCACCTCACACACACTGCCCCCTGTACCCTGCACCTCACACACACTGCCCCCTGTACCCAGCACCTCACACACTGCCCCCTATACCCTGCACCTCGCACACACTGCCCCCTGTACCCTGCACCTCACACACACTGCCCCCTGTACCCAGCACCTCACACACTGCCCCCTATACCCTGCACCTCGCACACACTGCCCCCTGTACCCTGCACCTCACACACACTGCCCCCTGTACCCTGCACCTCGCACACACTGCCCCCTGTACCCTGCACCTCACACACACTGCCCCCTGTACCCAGCACCTCACACACTGCCCCCTGTACCCTGCACCTCACACACACTGCCCCCTGTACCCTGCACCTCACACACTGCCCCCTGTACCCTGCACCTCACACACACTGCCCCCTGTACCCTGCACCTCACACACACTGCCCCCTGTACCCTGCACCTCACACACTGCCCCCTGTACCCTGCACCTCGCACACACTGCCCCCTGTACCCAGCACCACACACACTGCCCCCTGTACCCAGCACCTCACACACTGCCCCCTATACCCTGCACCTCACACACACTGCCCCCTGTACCCTGCACCTCGCACACTGCACCCTGTACCCTGCACCTCGCACACACTGCCCCCTGTACCCAGCACCACACACACTGCCCCCTGTACCCTGCACCTCGCACACACTGCCCCCTTTACCCTGCACCTCACACACACTGCCCCCTGTACCCAGCACCTCACACACTGCACCCTGTACCCTGCACCTCACACACACTGCCCCCTGTACCCTGCACCTCACACACACTGCCCCCTGTACCCAGCACCTCACACACACTGCCCCATGTACCCTGCACCTCACACACACTGCCCCCTGTACCCAGCACCTCACACACTGCCCCCTATACCCTGCACCTCGCACACACTGCCCCCTGTACCCTGCACCTCACACACACTGCCCCCTGTACCCAGCACCTCACACACTGCCCCCTATACCCTGCACCTCGCACACACTGCCCCCTGTACCCTGCACCTCACACACACTGCCCCCTGTACCCTGCACCTCGCACACACTGCCCCCTGTACCCTGCACCTCACACACACTGCCCCCTGTACCCAGCACCTCACACACTGCCCCCTGTACCCTGCACCTCACACACACTGCCCCCTGTACCCTGCACCTCACACACTGCCCCCTGTACCCTGCACCTCACACACACTGCCCCCTGTACCCTGCACCTCACACACACTGCCCCCTGTACCCTGCACCTCACACACTGCCCCCTGTACCCTGCACCTCGCACACTCTGCCCCCTGTACCCAGCACCACACACACTGCCCCCTGTACGCAGCACCTCACACACTGCCCCCTGTACCCTGCACCTCACACACACTGCCCCCTGTACCCTGCACCTCGCACACTGCACCCTGTACCCTGCACCTCGCACACACTGCCCCCTGTACCCAGCACCACACACACTGCCCCCTGTACCCTGCACCTCGCACACACTGCCCCCTTTACCCTGCACCTCACACACACTGCCCCCTGTACCCAGCACCTCACACACTGCACCCTGTACCCTGCACCTCACACACACTGCCCCCTGTACCCTGCACCTCACACACACTGCCCCCTGTACCCAGCACCTCACACACACTGCCCCCTGTACCCTGCACCTCACACACACTGCCCCCTGTACCCAGCACCTCACACACTGCCCCCTATACCCTGCACCTCGCACACACTGCCCCCTGTACCCTGCACCTCACACACACTGCCCCCTGTACCCAGCACCTCACACACTGCCCCCTATACCCTGCACCTCGCACACACTGCCCCCTGTACCCTGCACCTCACACACACTGCCCCCTGTACCCTGCACCTCGCACACACTGCCCCCTGTACCCTGCACCTCACACACACACTGTCCCCTGTACCCAGCACCACACATACTGCCCCCTGTACCCAGCACCAC
The DNA here is from genome assembly GCF_028390025.1 of Pseudophryne corroboree. Lineage (NCBI taxonomy): Eukaryota > Metazoa > Chordata > Amphibia > Anura > Myobatrachidae > Pseudophryne > Pseudophryne corroboree. The sequence continues at coordinate 909,911,157 of NC_086447.1, forward strand.
ACACACTGCCCCCTGTACCCAGCACCTCACACACTGCCCCCTGTACCCTGCACCTCGCACAACACTGCCCCCTGTACCCTGCACCTCACACACACTTCCCCCTGTACCCAGCACCTCACACACTGCCCCTATACCCTGCACCTCGCACACACTGCCCCCTGTACCCTGCACCTCACACACACTGCCCCCTGTACCCAGCACCTCACACACTGCCCCCTATACCCTGCACCTCGCACACACTGCCCCCTGTACCCTGCACCTCGCACACACTGCCCCCTGTACCCTGCACCTCACACACACACACTGTCCCCTGTACCCAGCACCACACATACTGCCCCCTGTACCCAGCACCACACACACTGCCCCCTGTACCCAGCACCACACACACTGCCCCCTGTACCCAGCACCTCACACACTGCCCCCTGTACCCTGCACCTCGCACACACTGCCCCCTGTACCCTGCACCTCACACACACTGCCCCCTGTACCCAGCACCTCACACACTGCCCCCTGTACCCTGCACCTCACACACTGCCCCCTGTACCCAGCACCTCACACACTGCCCCCTGTACCCTGCACCTCACACACACTGCCCCCTGTACCCTGCACCTCACACACTGCCCCCTGTACCCTGCACCTCACACACTGCCCCCTGTACCCAGCACCTCACACACTGCCCCCTGTACCCTGCACCTCACACACACTGCCCCCTGTACCCTGCACCTCACACACACTGCCCCCTGTACCCTGCACCTCACACACTGCCCCCTGTACCCTGCACCTCACACACTGCCCCCTGTACCCTGCACCTCACACACACTGCCCCCTGTACCCTGCACCTCACACACTGCCCCCTGTACCCTGCACCTCACACACACTGCCCCCTGTACCCTGCACCTCACACACACTGCCCCCTGTACCCTGCACCTCACACACTGCCCCCTGTACCCTGCACCTCGCACACACTGCCCCCTGTACCCAGCACCACACACACTGCCCCCTGTACCCAGCACCTCACACACTGCCCCCTATACCCTGCACCTCACACACACTGCCCCCTGTACCCTGCACCTCGCACACTGCACCCTGTACCCTGCACCTCGCACACACTGCCCCCTGTACCCAGCACCACACACACTGCCCCCTGTACCCTGCACCTCGCACACACTGCCCCCTTTACCCTGCACCTCACACACACTGCCCCCTGTACCCAGCACCTCACACACTGCACCCTGTACCCTGCACCTCACACACACTGCCCCCTGTACCCTGCACCTCACACACACTGCCCCCTGTACCCAGCACCTCACACACACTGCCCCCTGTACCCTGCACCTCACACACACTGCCCCCTGTACCCAGCACCTCACACACTGCCCCCTATACCCTGCACCTCGCACACACTGCCCCCTGTACCCTGCACCTCACACACACTGCCCCCTGTACCCAGCACCTCACACACTGCCCCCTATACCCTGCACCTCGCACACACTGCCCCCTGTACCCTGCACCTCACACACACTGCCCCCTGTACCCTGCACCTCGCACACACTGCCCCCTGTACCCTGCACCTCACACACACTGCCCCCTGTACCCAGCACCTCACACACTGCCCCCTGTACCCTGCACCTCACACACACTGCCCCCTGTACCCTGCACCTCACACACTGCCCCCTGTACCCTGCACCTCACACACACTGCCCCCTGTACCCTGCACCTCACACACACTGCCCCCTGTACCCTGCACCTCACACACTGCCCCCTGTACCCTGCACCTCGCACACACTGCCCCCTGTACCCAGCACCACACACACTGCCCCCTGTACCCAGCACCTCACACACTGCCCCCTATACCCTGCACCTCACACACACTGCCCCCTGTACCCTGCACCTCGCACACTGCACCCTGTACCCTGCACCTCGCACACACTGCCCCCTGTACCCAGCACCACACACACTGCCCCCTGTACCCTGCACCTCGCACACACTGCCCCCTTTACCCTGCACCTCACACACACTGCCCCCTGTACCCAGCACCTCACACACTGCACCCTGTACCCTGCACCTCACACACACTGCCCCCTGTACCCTGCACCTCACACACACTGCCCCCTGTACCCAGCACCTCACACACACTGCCCCATGTACCCTGCACCTCACACACACTGCCCCCTGTACCCAGCACCTCACACACTGCCCCCTATACCCTGCACCTCGCACACACTGCCCCCTGTACCCTGCACCTCACACACACTGCCCCCTGTACCCAGCACCTCACACACTGCCCCCTATACCCTGCACCTCGCACACACTGCCCCCTGTACCCTGCACCTCACACACACTGCCCCCTGTACCCTGCACCTCGCACACACTGCCCCCTGTACCCTGCACCTCACACACACACTGTACCCTGTACCCAGCACCACACATACTGCCCCCTGTACCCAGCACCACACACACTGCCCCCTGTACCCAGCACCTCACACACTGCCCCCTGTACCCTGCACCTCGCACACACTGCCCCCTGTACCCTGCACCTCACACACACTTCCCCCTGTACCCAGCACCTCACACACTGCCCCTATACCCTGCACCTCGCACACACTGCCCCCTGTACCCTGCACCTCACACACACTGCCCCCTGTACCCAGCACCTCACACACTGCCCCCTATACCCTGCACCTCGCACACACTGCCCCCTGTACCCTGCACCTCGCACACACTGCCCCCTGTACCCTGCACCTCACACACACACACTGTCCCCTGTACCCAGCACCACACATACTGCCCCCTGTACCCAGCACCACACACACTGCCCCCTGTACCCAGCACCACACACACTGCCCCCTGTACCCAGCACCTCACACACTGCCCCCTGTACCCTGCACCTCGCACACACTGCCCCCTGTACCCTGCACCTCACACACACTGCCCCCTGTACCCAGCACCTCACACACTGCCCCCTGTACCCTGCACCTCGCACACACTGCCCCCTGTACCCTGCACCTCACACACACTGCCCCCTGTACCCAGCACCTCACACACTGCCCCCTATACCCTGCACCTCGCACACACTGCCCCCTGTACCCTGCACCTCGCACACACTGCCCCCTGTACCCTGCACCTCACACACACACTGTCCCCTGTACCCAGCACCACACATACTGCCCCCTGTACCCAGCACCACACACACTTCCCCCTGTACCCAGCACCACACACACTGCTCCATTTACCCTGCACCTCCCACACATTGCCCCCTGTACCCTGCACCAGTGCCGTAACTAGGTAGGTGCGCTGCCTGCCGTAACGTGTAAAAGGGGGACTCTGCCTGCAGTAACGTGTAAAAGGTGGACGCTATCTGCCTTAATGTGTAAAAAGGGGACGCTGTCTGCCGTAATGTGTAAAAATGGGGACGCTGTCTGCCGTAATGTGTAAAAATGGGGACGCTGTCTGCCGTAATGTGTAAAAAAGGTGACGCTGTCTGCAGTAATGTGTGAAAAGGGGACGCTGTCTGCAGTAATGTGTAAAAAGGGGAATCTGTCCGCCGTAATGTGAAAAAGGGGCACTACCTGGTGTAGTGGCGCTACTGTGCGGCATAATTTGAATAATGGAGACTACTGTGCACCATTGTATGAATTGGTATTATTTTGTGGCCACACCCCTTTCCCGCGAAGCCATGCCCCTATATATTTTTGCACGCGCCTACGGTGCGCACTGCCGCCAGTCTACGTTAAGGGGGGGGGGGGGGGGGGGGGCGCCGATGCCATTTCTTGCACACAGCGCTAAAATGTCTAGTTACGGCACTGGTCTCCAGACCTCAACCCAATAGAAAATCTGTGGAGGGAGTTGAAAGTCCATGTTGCCCGGCGACAGCCGCAAAACATGACAGGTCTAGAGAAGATCTGCATGGAAGAGTGGGCCAAAATACCTGCTACAGTGTGTGCAAACCTGGTCAAGAACTACAGGAAACGTTTGACCTCTGTAATTGCCAACCGAGGTTATATTACAAAGTATTGAGTTCAACTTTTTGATTGTCCAAATATTTATTTTCCGGAAGAACATACAAATAAATTGTTTAAAAATCATAGAATGTGATTTCCTAGTTTTTTTCAGATTCTGTCTCTCACAGTTGAAGTGTACCTATGATGGAAATTACAGACCTCTCTCATCTTTTTAAGTGGGTCAACTTGCACAATCGGTGGCTGTCCAAATACTTTTTTGCCCCACTGTATATTTAATGGCGCATGTACCAACTATTTATTTGCAGCAAAGAGAAATGAAAGATCACCGGAATGTATTATTATTACTCACACGCAGGGACAGGAGCTCAGAACGGAACCCGTCCCTGCGATGTGTAAGAAGTGACATGCCATCATTTCACCTTTCTATTGAGACCTCACCGCGCTACAGCTCATGTGCAGGCTGCCGATTGCACATTCGCAGCAGCCATCATTTCTGCAGTAAGCAGCCATAGGCTGCAGCAGTTAGTGCGGGATGCAGTGAGAATACCAACAGACAGGATGCTGGCGCCTGAAATACTGACGCCCGGAATCCAGATCCTTCTTTCATCGTGTCCCTCCTCAGTTGCGTGTGTGTGTGGGGGGTGGGGGTGGGGGGGAGGGTTTAGAAGGAGGGTTAGGGTTTAGGGATGGGAAGGTTAGGGTTAGATACCGGGGAGGGAGGGTTAGGGTGAGGCACTTAGCAGGGGAGGATAGGGTTAGGAACCTAGCGGGGAGGGTTAGGCAGTGGGGAAGGGAGAGTTAGGCACCAAGCGGGGAGGGTTAGGGGGCTTAATGGGGGGCTGTCAGGATTCTGATTGTCGGGATGCCGCTGTCGGTATACTGAAAGCCGGCATTCCATCCATCGGCAAATCATACTGAACCCGTTAGCGCCGCAACTGGAGCTTGATAAATCCGTCAGCAAAGCCGCCCCCATAGTATAGGTCCTGCTTCTGCTGTCGGAAATGTAAGGACCTCTGCGGATTTTGGAGATATCTCCTGCGGTCCCTCCTTGTTATAATCCGGGGATCCTTACTATTTATGGGTACACTACAAAAACGGGTGTTTTCATGGGATATCCAGTAAGTATTATGTGATAAAGAGGCCCCCAACTTTTATTCCTGTTACTATTTTCTTTTATACAAACATCTGTTGTGCCCCTTCCGGCTCCTCTTCCATACAGACCTACCGGTTCTCGTGCAACACCGACACACCTCTCTACATACAGGACATCGAGGCATCCGACGCGGCCCTCCGTGGCGACTGGCTGCAGAGTATGGAGTTACAGGTGCACAGGCGGAATAGTGATCTGAATCTGCCAAATGCATCCAGCCCTGCAGCCCAGATCAGAAGGCGACAGGAAAGAGAACTGCAACTGGTGCAGACAGAGAGTAGACCAGTAGAGGAGTCTGTACTTACTGCTCATATATAAATGTACCCTATACAAACACTGGGCTAAATAGAAATCATTTAGGAAATAAAGTAATGAGATACTGGATGACGTCTGCCACTTTCCATAAGAATCTCCATTTAAACACACGTTAATCCATGTTTAGTGCAGCTACACGGTGTAGTGCATTATTTTACCGTTGAAGCTTCTGGTATCAGCAACTACTCAACACTTGTCTAACGGCGCCACCTGCTGGGTTTTTACTAAAACTACACACAAGGTTGGTCAGTGCAGAGTTGTGTGCATCTGATGGGGGTGATTCCGAGTTGTTCGCTCGCTAGCTGCTTTTAGCAGCATTGCACACGCTAAGCCGCCGCCCTCTGGGAGTGTATCTTAGGTTAGCAGAATTGCGAATGAAAGATTAGCAGAATTGCGAATAGAAATTTCTGAGCAGTGTCTGAGTAGCTCCGGACCTACTCACACATAGCGATCAGTTCAGTCCTTTTCATTCCTGGTTTGACGTCACAAACACACCCAGCGTTCGCCCAGCCACTCCCCTGTTTCTCCAGACACTCCCGCGTTTTTCCCTGACACGCCTGCGTTTTTCCGCACACTCCCATAAAATGGTCAGTTTCTTCCCAGAAACACCCACTTCCTGTCAATCACACTACGATCAGCAGAACGATGAAAAAACCTCGTTAGGCTGTGAGTAAAATACCAAACTTTTGTGCTGATTTACTTGGCGCAGGCGCACTGCGAACATTGCGCATGCGCAGTATGCGACTAATCGCTCCGTAGCGTAAAAAAATAACGAGCGAACAACTCGGAATGACCCCGGATGTGTACAAATCTTTCACCAACATCCAGATTTTGAATTCTACTGCTGATAACGTCTTCACTCATAGGTGGTCATTCCGAGTTGTTCGCTCGCTAGCTGCTTTTAGCAGCCGTGCACACGCTAAGCCGCCACCCTCTGGGAGTGTATTTTAGCTTAGCAGAAGTGTGAACGAAAGGATGGCAGAGCGGCAACAAAATAATTTTGTGCAGTTTCAGAGTAGCTCCAGACCTACTCAGCGCTTGCGATCACTTCAGACTATTCAGTTCCTGTTTTGACGTCACGAACACGCCCTGCGTTCGCCCAGTCACGCCTACGTTTCCCCAGCCACGCCTGCGTTTTTCCGTACACTCCCTGAAAACGGTCAGTTGACGCCCAGAAACGCCCACTTCCTGTCAATCACTCTGCGGCCAGTGTGAAACTACATCGTTCGTTGTAATAGTACGAAGCGCGTGCGCAGTGCGCCGCATACGCAGAAGTGCCGATTTTTTGCCTGATCGCTGCGCTGCGACCGAAATCTGCTAGCGAACAACTCGGAATGACCCCCATTGGGTGGTATTCAAATGATATATCACGCCCAATCTCCTTTCTAAAATGTTCCCCATTATTGCGCCTATCGCGACCATAGGAATCAGGATTAGCTGTGAAAAGGGTTGGGTACCTCGCTATCCCAGTGGTAGCAAGCTGAAATGATGATACCATGCCTTAGAGGGCAGAAACAGAACGGGTGTGGAAGGGAGTTAAAATAATTGAATACCACCCATTGTGGCACTGCAGCTTTTAGCTGTGAAACAACAGATAACGACGTCATCACTAGGTAACAGTGACATCTACAGGTGTAAGCTGGGAAAGTTCGGGAGATTTTCCGGCTAGTAATGATATGTAAAGTTCCAGGCTTAAATGTAGGCCTCTGTATTTTATAAATAAAAGAGCAATTTACAGACTGGACTACGGTCATTTCCTCCTATCTCGCCTCCCTGACAACCACCTCACTCCACTCCAATCTATCGTTAATGCTGCTGCCTGCCTCATCTTCCTCTCCACACGTACTACGTCCATATTTCCTCTCTTACAAGCCCTTCACTGGTTCCCTTCCCCAAGTCCACTTTAAGCTTCTGACACTCACTAATACCCCTTTTCCACTTACGATCACGGGTCGCAGCCGGGAGCCTGACACGGGAGCTGCCCCCTGCTGCGACCCGTGCTCGTCCCCTTTCCCATCAGCAGTCACAACCCGGCATATGCCGGGTTGGTGACGCTTCTAGTGATGCGGCAGGGGCGGCGCAGGTAGATCACATGATCTTCCAGCGCCGCCCTTCCATACAGTGTAAACGGGAGCCGTGTCGCATCGACACGGCTCCCGTTTACACTAGAACCCTACCCGGATCATTCCCGTGTCCTACCCAGGTAAATAGCCGGGTAGGATTCACGGGTCACTTGATCCGGGTTGACCCTTTTCCACTTGCCAAAAACACGGGTAAATGCGCGCCCCCGTGCATTTACCCGTGTTTTTTGAGCTAGTGGAAAAGGGGTATTACACAGCACTCACCCACTCCTCTCCTATTTATATATCTGACCTTATCTCCCTTTACACAGGGCCGGCGCCACCATTAGGCAGCTAAAAGAAAGTGTATACCAGCGCTGGCTGACAAATTAATAAGAGATGGTTTGCTTTGTATATAAAATCATAAACAATTTATTGACATTACATATAAAACAATTAAAAAAAGGAATATATCCCTATTACCACTAATTGGTAGAGTTCATTCTTCTTATCTGGATAAGCTTATTTGTGCAGTAATCCACTTCCTTATGTGACCAAAGTCCAATCCTTATGACTAGGACAATCTCCCAAGATATAAGCACTGTATTATGTAGATAATTACCGGATCCACAGAAATGTAGGCATCAGCATTAGGACAAGTCCATTTATAGCTGTAGGTGTGGGCCAACCGGTTTGATTATGATTCATCCAGTGATGAGAGGGAGAGTCCAATTTTTGCCAAAGGATGACAGAGGTCCCGTCGGTCTATTAGGAAAGTGTAGTCCAGATAGATGTAGGAAAAGGCTCAACGCGTTTCACTGGCACAAGTACAATCCAGCTTCCTCAGGATTGTACTTGTGCCAGTGAAACGCGTTGAGCCTTTTCCTACATCTATCTGGACTCCACTTTCCTAATAGACCGACGGGACCTCTGTCATCCTTTGGCAAAAATTGGACTCTCCCTCTCATCACTGGATGAATCATAATCAAACAAGTTGGCCCACACCTACAGCTATAAATGGACTTGTCCTAATGCTGATGCCTACATTTCTGTGGATCCGGTAATTATCTACATAATACAGTGCTTATATCTTGGGAGATTGTCCTAGTCATAAGGATTGGACTTTGGTCACATAAGGAAGTGGATTACTGCACAAATAAGCTTATCCAGATAAGAAGAATGAACTCTACCAATTAGTGGTAATAGGGATATATTCCTTTTTTTTAATTGTTTTATATGTAATGTCAATAAATTGTTTATGATTTTATATACAAAGCAAACCATCTCTTATTAGTTTGTCAGCCAGCGCTGGTATACACTTTCTTTTACTCCAGTTTACATTTTGAGGATTTGACCTTCCTCATACCAGCTGCTGTTGGTTGCGCACTTACATATTCTCTTTTCTTGGTAGCTTTAGGCAGCTGCCTATGGGTGGTGGCTACTGGAGGGCGGCACTAAATACTTGGCTCAGTCAGCCAAACTCCACCTTTTTTTTTTTTTAAACACGAGGAGCAGTCAGGGATGTCGTCGCCGGCAAGCTGCCACTGAGCCTGCGTAACGTGAAAAGTCAGGTGAATGTATTGTAATTATTGGGCTCCTGCACGCTACATCATTATCTCAGCCGTCCCCCCCCCCCCGCGCGCGCGATTGAGCTCCCGGACTACCGCTTCTTGTCACTCGCTGCCACCGCTTCCCCCGGCTCTGCATCTTGTAACCCGCTCTCCTCTCATGTCTTCTCCCCCCCCCCCCCCCCCGCGACTCTGCCTGTGTTAACGCTGCATTAAGTTTAGCAGCCTGCAGCTCCGTGACTGCAGGGAAGACAGTGTTACGCACACCAGTGCTAACAGGAGTATACTGGTGTATGAACAGAGAGGGAAGCGAAGCAAACGAACTCACAGACAGTATAACATAACATACACAGGAGGTGATGGAATAACTAATAAACACAAAGTGAATGGAGAAGCCCAAAGGCTCAGGAATTGGGTGTCTCCCTAGTGTCAGGAATGCTCAGATGGAATAGAGCGGACAATGAAGCGATGTGTAGTGATTTAACATGTGGAGCACCTGAAATGATGTTGCTAAGAGCAACAGAAAAAAACCCAAAGGGTTACCAACGGGTGTGGGAATAAACTCCTTGGTCAGAGATAGAAATATAGACACAAGGAGAGTATCCACAATCCTAACCCCCACTTGCAGGGCACAGGTTCAGCTTACTGCCACTAAACTGACATTTGGACGCCCTGCACAGTGAGGGAGGATTAAGCAAGCAGGTCTGAGAGTACAGCCGCAAACCTGCTGGGTTCACAGAATAGCAAAAGAACCCCAGCAGGTCAAACAACTGACTCCAGTCTTACTGCTAGGTCCGGATTGGCAGAATGAAGTACCGAATCCCAAGGCCTATTCGCAGTAAGCAACAAGTAAATACAAAGTCACACAGTACTAGCTAACTCTCTGGAACTGACTAACAAACAAAGATTCAGCAGCATTTGCCTAGCCTGAGAGGATGGTTTATATAGCAGGTGCTGTCCACGCCCCACTCAGACCTCACAGACTGTGAGCACAAAACCAGCGCCGGATTCCCTGCCGTGCACAGAGCCTGTAACCACTACACAGTAAAAACCCGGACCGGAGTATCAGCTGCGCTCAGGTTACTTCGCTAACACTTGCCTCCCGGTTGCCATGGCGACGTGGCAGCACAGAGCAGGAGATCCTAACAGTACCCCCCCCCCTGATGAGGGGTCAAAGAACCCCTACCACCGGGTTTATCGGGGAACTGCGAGAAGAAAGAGCGTATCAGTCTGGGGGCATGAAGATCACAACTGCGCACCCACGACCGCTCCTCCGGGCCATACCCCTTCCAGTGCACCAAAAATGACAGCCGACCCCGAACCATCTTGGAGTCAAGGACCCTTTCAACCACAAACTCCCTCTGACCCCGTATCAGAAGAGGAGAAGGTCTTCCACTGGAAGAAGGATTACTAACCGCCAGTTTTAAAAGGGAACAATGAAATGTTTTATTGATACCCAATGAACGGGGCAGATCTAACTGAAATGCCACCGGATTGATAACCCTGGTGATCTTATAAGGGCCGATGAACCGGGGACCAAACTTATGAGATGGCTGTCTCAACTTCAAATTCTTGGTGGACAACCAGACGAAGTCTCCTAATTTGAAGCTGCAGTGTCTTCTCCGCTTATCAAAAACCCTTTTGGTCACTAATGACACAGACACAAGGGCTTTCTTTACTTTCCTCCAAATACCCCTAAGGACCGAAACAACAGAGGAACCACCAGACGTGGAATCCAGGGGGTCAAAAGAATTGGCCTTAGGATGATGCCCATACACACAAAGGAAGGGAGAGATCCCTGTAGCAGAGTGAGCCACGTTGTTATAGGCAAACTCCGCCATGGACAGATGAGCAACCCCGTCAGTATGACACTTGGAGACATAACACCTGAGGAACTGCTCCAAGGACTGGTTCACCCTCTCAGTCTGCCCATTAGACTGTGGATGGTAGCCTGACGACAAGCTCACAGAAATCTGGAGATCAGAACAAAATGCCCTCCAGAATTTGGCCACAAACTGGGATCCACGGTCAGAGACCACATCAAGTGGCAACCCGTGGAGGCGCACAACATGCTGCATAAATAACTCAGACAGGCGTCTGGCCGATGGCAACCCAACCAGTGGAACGAAATGCGCCATCTTCGAAAACCTGTCAACGACAACCCAAATGGCTGTCATCCCCGAGGATTTGGGCAAGTCCACCACAAAATCCATGGAAATGTGGGTCCATGGCTTAGACGGAATAGAGAGTGGATGTAATGGGCCGACAGGAACCCCTCTAGGAGTTTTATTTTGGGCACAAACGTCACATGCCCGAACCCACTGATCCACATCCCTAGCCACCGAGGGCCACCACACCGCCCTAGACAGCAACTCCCGAGTTCTGGCAATACCCGGATGCCCTGCCGACCTCTTGGCATGGAATTCCAGGAACACTCGCTGTCTTAACCTAGGAGGCACAAACAAGAGACCTACCGGAAGGTCTGGAGGAGCCTGCTCCTGTGCTCTAAGGACTAATGACAAGAGGTCCTGGGTAATGCCCACTTTAATACATGATGGGGACACAATGGGCAATGGCTCCTCGGTGGTCTCTTGAACTGGAGCAAAACTCCGCGAGAGCGCATCAGCCTTGATGTTTTTTGACCCAGGGCGATATGTTATCAAAAAATTAAAGCGAGCAAAAAACAAAGCCCATCGTGCCTGCCTGGCATTGAGCCGCTTCGCTGACTCTAAATATGCCAGATTCTTATGGTCGGTGAGAATTGAGACCACAAACTTAGCCCCCTCAAGCCAGTGTCTCCACTCCCCGAGTGCATCCTTTATAGCCAAAAATTCCCAGTTACCCACATCATAATTCATCTCGGCAGACGAAAATTTACGGGAAAAGTAAGCACAGGGATGAAGGCGATTATCAGACACCCCCATCTGAGAGAGCACTGCCCCAATACCTATCTCAGAGGCATCCACTTCTACCACAAAAGGACGCTCTGGATCTGGGTGTCGCAGCACCTTGGCCGAGACAAATGCCCTTTTGAGACGGGCAAAGGCCGCTTTGGCCTCACAAGACCAGTGAGCAACATCTGCCCCTTTCTTAGTGAGTGCCACCAAGGGGGCCACTATAGACGAAAATCCAGCGATAAACCGTCTATAAAAATTCGCAAAGCCCAGAAAACGCTGAAGCGCCTTCAAACTAGTGGGCTGCACCCAATCCAGGACTGCCTGTACCTTAGAACCCTCCATTTGGAAACCTTCTGAGGAGATAATATACCCTAGAAATGCGATTTGCTGGACTTCAAACTCGCACTTCTCCAGCTTCGCCCCAAGCTGGTGGTCTCTGAGTTTCTGGAGGACTGAGCGTACATGCTTCCGATGTTCCTCCAGGGAATGAGAGAAGATTAGGATGTCATCTAGATAAACAACTAAGAATCTATCCAAATATTCCCTGAGCACATCGTTCATGAATTCCTGGAAGACTGCCGGGGCATTAGAGAGCCTAAAAGGCATCACCAAATATTCATAATGCCCTGAGTGGGTATTAAAGGCAGTCTTCCATTCATCCCCCTCTCTTATTCGGATTAGATTGTAAGCACCGCGTAGGTCAATCTTAGAAAAAATGGTGGCAGTACGAAGCTGGTCAAACAAAACCGAAATGAGAGGCAGTGGGTACGAGTTTTTAATCGTGATACGGTTCAATTCCCTGAAGTCGATGCAGGGTCGCAACGAACCGTCCTTTTTACCCACGAAAATGAACCCCGACCCAACTGGGGACTGTGAGGGCCTGATAAATCCCTTAGCCAAGTTCTCCTGAATGTACTCTGCCATAGCCTGAGTCTCAGGACGTGACAGGGAGTACAACCTGCTCTTGGGAAGCTTAGCATCCGGCAACAAATCAATGGCACAGTCATAGGGGCGATGGGGAGGTAGTACCTCCGCAACTTTTTTGGAGAACACATCCGCAAAATCTGCATAACATCCTGGCAATCCTGGCAAACTTAGCTGCGAGAGCCTGACTGGAAGGCTCAAGCAACTCCTGAAACAATCACTACCCCAACTAAGAATCTCCCCAGAGACCCAGTCAAATTGAGGGTTATGGGCCCTTAACCAGGGTAACCCCAAAACCAATGGGGCAAAAGAACAGACAGTCACATAAAAAGACAATTTTTCAGAGTGTGTGGCTCCAATAAACAAAGGAATTTGGCTGGTGCAGGAGGTAATTTTACCCTGGGACAATGGTTCCCCATTTAACCCACAGATCTCAATCTCTGATGCCAAAGGTACTGAGGGAACAGAGTGTTCCAGGGCGAATTGACGGTCCATGAAAACCCCATCGGCCCCACTGTCAACAAAGGCCTCAGTCTTGACAGTTTGACCGAGGATCTCCAAAGTCACCGGAATGAGAAAAGTCTTTTTAGGAAATTCTGACTTCTGGCCTGACAGGATATTTCACATCACCCTCAGGCCCTGAAGTTTTCCGGTTTTTCTGGGCATGATACTACAACATGACCTTTATTCCCACAGTACAAACACAAACCCTGCTGTCTCCTCCGCGTCTTCTCACGCGAGGAGAGGCGGGTAGCCCCAATCTGCATAGGCTCCTCGGAATATTCCTCAGAGTCTGAGGTTCCCTTGGGAAAAAAGGAAACTGCGGTCTCCCTTTCAAGCCTACGCTCTCTCAGCCGTCTATCCACCCGGATGGATAACTGCATGAGCTGATCTAAGCTATCAGGCGAGGGATATTGTACCAGTTGGTCCTTTATCTGGTCAGAAAGGCCCCTTCGGTACTGGTTTCTCAGGGCTGGGTCATTCCACTGGGTATCATGAGCCAACCTCCGAAACTCCGTACTATAAACCTCAGCTGGCCGTCGCCCTTGCTTAAGAACCGTAATCTGAGCCTCGGCTGAAGCCATCTTGTCAGGGTCATCATACAAAATGCCCAGTGCCGTAAAAAAAGCATCAACACTTTTAAGCGACGGACAGTCAGGCTGTAACCCATATGCCCAGACCTGTGGGTCTCCTTGTAGCAAGGAAATCACCATGCCCACCCGCTGAATCTCCGACCCAGAAGACTGGGGCCTAAGCCTGAAATATAGCTTACAGCTCTCCTTGAAACAAAAGAACTGCGAGCGATCTCCAGAAAAGCGATCCGGGAGATTTACTTTCGGCTCCTTAACTTGCCGCTGCTGCTGCGGGAGCTCCGCTAGCGGCCTGCGGGGTGTTCATTTTAATGGACATCTCATTAAATTGTCGAGTCAGGACCTGCACCTGATCGACCACCTGTTGCAAAGTATTTTGAGGGGTATGCTCCATATTCCCACAAAATTTCAACAGGAGTAGGGCTGCTGAATATGTTACGCACACCAGTGCTAACAGGAGTATACCGGTGTATGAACAGAGAGGAAAGCGAAGCAAACGAACTCACAGACAGTATAACATAACATACACAGGAGGTGATGGAATAAATAATAAACACAAAGTGAACGGAGAAGCCCAAAGGCTCAGGAATTGGGTGTCTCCCTAGTGTCAGGAATGCTCAGATGGAATAGAGTGGACAATGAAGCGATGTGTAGTGATTTAACATGTGGAGCACCTGAAATGATGTTGCTAAGAGCAACAGAAAAAAACCCAAAGGGTTACCAACGGGTGTGGGAATAAACTCCTTGGTCAGAGATAGAAATATAGACACAAGGAGAGTATCCACAATCCTAACCCCCACTTGCAGGGCACAGGTTCAGCTTACTGCCACTAAACTGACACCTGGACGCCCTGCACAGTGAGGGAGGATTAAGCAAGCAGGTCTGAGAGTACAGCCGCAAACCTGCTGGGTTCACAGAATAGCAAAAGAACCCCAGCAGGTCAAACAACTGACTCCAGTCTTACTGCTAGGTCCGGATTGGCAGAATGAAGTACCGAATCCCAAGGCCTATTCGCAGTAAGCAACAAGTAAATACAAAGTCACACAGTACTAGCTAACTCTCTGGAACTGACTAACAAACAAAGATTCAGCAGCATTTGCCTAGCCTGAGAGGATGGTTTATATAGCAGGTGCTGTCCACGCCCCACTCAGACCTCACAGACTGTGAGCACAAAACCAGCGCCGGATTCCCTGCCGTGCACAGAGCCTGTAACCACTACACAGTAAAAACCCGGACCGGAGTATCAGCTGCGCTCAGGTTACTTCGCTAACACTTGCCTCCCGGTTGCCATGGCGACGTGGCAGCACAGAGCAGGAGATCCTAACAGACAGGGGCGGGAATCGGGATCCCTGTCTTGATGATGTGTTGGGAGGACAGACAGAGGAAAGTGAGCATTCTCTCTGTCCTGTGCATGGGTAATCACAGCCTGTCTTTCCCATCAACAAAGCAAAAGACAGGCTGTATTATTTATTTGTTCTTCTTCTGTTACCAATTCAATGTATGTGAATATTAGGCTCTGGGTGTATATATATATATATATATATATATATATACATAC